>NC_134458.1:21635435-21939194 GCF_047948215.1 Lycorma delicatula
GCCGATTCGAAAACGGTATATTTTATTTTATTTGAAATTTCACAGTCTCATCGATCATCGATCAATGTGTTGCTTGATGATAAATACCTAAATGGTTTGTGTAACATTTTCTTTGAACAAATTCACGGCTGATAACAACATTAAAATCGCTAGGAATACAGTCTTAATAATTACCGAAAATTAAACGATCTCGCTTACATTTAGAGCTAAGTTATTAGAACCCAACCGTACTTTAAATTCGGTTAGTTGTTTTTCCAATTTATTATAAACTTCAAACCGAGAATTTCCATGTGTCATCGCCATAAGATAAAATTTTAATATCGGGTTTTTGTAATTCAAATATACCATTAAAATAATGAAGGCTCAAGAACGGTTTCCGAGGAACACCGATATTCAAATCTTGTAGTTTGAACATATTTTCTTCTATTCAGAGGATTACTTTGAAGTAACCGAATAAGGAAACCTTTGATATCAACGTTTTTAAGAGCTTTTCTAATAAAATTTTAGCCGGATCCAAAAATAAAGCGGCTTTAGGTTTACTTTTGTTTACAAAACTGTAAATGATGTCAGATAAGTCAGCGATCGCATTTTTAGTTCTAAAATCCTTTCTAAAACCGCATTGTAAGTTAGAGAGAATATTATTATTTATTAGAGAAATTCAAAATTTCATTACGTAATAATTTTTCGTATAGTTTTGCAAAGTTACAGACGAGAGAAATTGGTTTGTTATTTCTCCTATTTCTATCCTATCGATCTGTAAATATACTGGTATAGCAGCTTAAATTGTATAAATACATTAAAGCGTCGATACATTTATTGTCGTTTGATACTTTTATTAAAAAGTATGTATCCCGTCAACCCCACCCGATTTATTTTTCAATTTATTAATTCTCTCTATTTCATCATGTTTTACCGGTCTAAGATACATAGACTTAACTTTACTTCTACTTTTATTCCTATGCTTTTTACTAAAGTCGTTAGTATTAATGGTTTTTTTGTGCTTTTTAATCTTATAACATACATTACAAAAAACGTTGTTAAAATTATCAGCTAAATGTTTATCAGTTTCAATCAGCTCATTACGTATAGGTAATTTTAATTTATCGATTTGTATATTTTTAGATTTTTTCCTAATTTCTGATCTACATAGTTCCAAAATTTGTTTTGGATATTCTGTAGCTTAGTAACGCTTTATTTCGTAAAAATTCATTTTTTGCCTGTAAGCATTGGAAAAGGCAAGGAAGGAAATGTGTGGGTGAATACGGGCTGGGCAAAATGAATGAAAGAGGGGACCGACTTATAGAGTTTTGCACGAAGTATAATTTAGTAACTGCCAAAACCCGGTTTAAAAATCACATAGAAGAATATACACATAGAAAAAGCCAGGTGATACTGCAAGGTATCAGACAGATTATATCATGGTTAAGCAAAGATTTAGAAATAAACTCGTCGACTGCAAAGCTTAACTTCCAGGTTAAGCTTTGCTTTTTTTTGTCTGCTCCAGCAAACATTGATAGCAACCGTAATTTAGTGATAATGAAATGTAGATTGGGGTTTAAAAACCTGAAGAAAAGTTGTCAGATGAATCGGTGGAATTTAGAAAAGCTTGAGGAAGAGGAGGTAAAGAAGATTTCTGAGGAGGACATCGCAAGAGGTCTGAGTAAAAAAGATAAGGTAGAAAATGTAGAAGAAGAGTAGGAGAATGTTAAAAAGGAAATTCTTAAATCAGCAGAAGTGAACTTAGGCGAAACAAAGAGAACTGGTAGAAAACCTTGGATTTCAGAGGATATATTGGAGCTGATGGATGAACGTAGAAATTATAAGAATGCTAGTGATGAAGAAAGTAAAAGGAGCCAACGACAATTAAGAAATACCATAGATAGGAAGTGCAAACTAGCGAAAGAAGAAGAGTGGATTAAACAAAAGTGTTCAGAAGTGGAAAGAGAAATGAACATTGGTAAAATAGATGGAGCATACAGGAAAGTTAAGGAAAATTTTGTGGTACATAAATTAAAATGTATTAATGTATTAAACAAAGATGGTCCACCGATTTATAATACGAAAGGAAAGATCGGTAGTTGGGTGGAATATATTGAGTTATAGGGAGGAAATGGTGTTATAGAGGAAGAAGAGAAAGTCGAAGAGGATGAAAGGGGAGAAGCAATACTGAGATCTGAATTTAAGAGAGCATTAAAAGATCTGAATGGCAGAAAGGCTCGTGTAATAAGTGGATTACCTGCAGAATTACTACGCAGTGCTGGTAAGGAAGCGATAGATAGATTATACAAACTGGTGTGTAATATTTATGAAAAAGGGAAAGTTCCGTTAGCCTTTAAAAAGAGTGTTATTGTCATGATACCAAAGAAAGCAGGAGCAGATAAATGTGAATAATACAGAACAATTAGCGTAACTAGTCGTGCATCAAATATCGTGACTAGAATTCTGTACAGAAGAATTGAGAGGAGAATATAAGAAGTGTTGGAAGACTAATTTTTTGTCAGGAAAAGTATAGGGACAAGGGAAGCAATTTCAATAGTAGAAGGAAGATTAAAGAATAACAAACCAACATACTTGGCATTTATAGACGTAGAAAAGGCATTTGATAACGTAGACTGGAATAAAATGTTCAGCATTTTAAAAAATTAGGGTTCAAATACAGAGATAGAAGGATTGTTAACATGTACAGGAACCAAACAGCAACAGTAATAATTGAAGAACATAAGAAAGAAGCTATAATAAAAAAAGGAGTCCATCAAGGATGTTTCCTATCCCCGTTACTTATTAATCTTTACATAGGACTAGCAGTTAATGATGTTAAATAACAATTTAGAACTTGAGTAACAGTACAACGTGAAAGATAAAGATGCTATGATTTGCTGATAATATAGTAATTGTAGCTGAGAGTAAAAAAGATTTAGAAGAAACAATGAATAGCATGGATGAAGTCCTACGCAAGAACTACCGCATGAAAATAAACAAGAACAAAATGAAGTAATAAAATGTAGTAGCAATAATGTAGATGAACCACTGAATATAAAAATTGGAAGAGAAAAGTTTACGGAAGTAGAATTACTAAAGATGGACGAAGAAGGAGCGATAATACAAAATGCTGAGTGGCACAGGCGAAACGAGCCTTCGTTCAGAAATATAATTTGTATACATCAAAAATAAATTTAAACGTCAGGAAAACATTTTTGAAAGTATATGTTTGGAGCCTAGCTTTTTTGAAAGTGAAACTTTACGATCGGAGTACCTGAGAATAAAAGATTAGAAGCTTTTGAAATGTGGTGTGCTATAGGAGAATTTTAAAAGTCAGATGGGTGGTTAAAGTGACAAAGGAAGAGGTGTTGCGGCAAATCGATGAAGAAAGAAGCATTTGGAAAAATATAGTTAAAAGAAGAGACAGACTTATAGGCCAAATATTGAGACATGCTGGAATAGTCGCTTTAATATTGGAGGGACAGGTAGAAGGAAAAAATTGTGTAGGCAGGCCACGTTTGGAATATGTAAAACAAATTGTTAGGGATGTAAGACGTAGGGGGTATACTGAAATGAAACGACTAGCACTAGATAGGGAATCTTGGGGAGCTGCATCAAACCAGTCAAATGACTGAAGAAAAAAAAAAATATTTTTCATATTACCGTTCATTTTTATTTATCATATTTAGTAAATGTCGTGCGACCCACGGTTTTTGAAACCTTTACTATGTAATTTTTTTAACTTTGCTTTTAGCGATTAATTCACGTACTTATCCGATAATGTACAAAGTGTACTACATCTTCCCGAGCTTTAGTTTCACTTGATAATAACAGTTTTTTGAAATCAATACAAGCAAGCTACTAAAAGATTCAGATATTATTTCAGTATTAACATTTAAAAATAAAAGATAACGATCAACGGTCAGAATTTGCTTGAGTCATAGATTTTTATATTAAAAGAAATTTTAACAAAAGGGTTATCTACGCTTTGTTAAAATTACTTCTGATTGACGTACTTTTATTAAAATAAGGTTCAAATCTTAATTCGTAAAGTTTATTAAGAAATTTAACATCCTCAAAATCATTTTTGTTTATATTGAAATCGCCTAACATTATACGATTCTTTATATGTTTATTACCTATCGAATAGTTATACATATCCTTAATAAAAATCTTCTTTTTATAATAATGACTTTGTAGAAAGCTCTTGCGGTGAATATATTTATATTTTTTAAAGGTAATAATAGTAAGTAAATCGGTCGATCCTAGATCGGTTATTTTATGTTCAGTCGATAAAAATCACTACCCTGTTTCCTTTGTTTAATCTGTTTTTGTTCATATTTAAAGTGTACCGCTGATATCAGTGAGATTATTTTTTTCGCTTAACCAAACTACGGTACAAATAATAATGTTTAGTTTTAATATAAGTTGAATTAAAAGCGCTTTAACAATATTCTGTTTCAAACTTGTTATGTTAGCAAACTGTAATAAGATACCGTTATCGCTTGTCGGATATTTTTTCAAAAGGTTTTTCGTCTATTGTATACTCGTCGGTTGAAATCGATTCATTTGCTTCTTCATTGCTAACTTAAATACTGTAATCTGGATTGTTGAACGTAGACTGAGAATATTAGTTTGGGTTAAATGGATACTTAGTTTTTGTAGTCCTTTATGCAGAAGCCTCGATAAGTCTCCCGATTGACTTTATCATCAGTCGGGCGATCGATCTGTTTGTTGTCATGATATTTGTTATTGAAACAGTTACGATTAATACATTTTTTAATATCCTTATTATCGTATTCTCTATCATGTGCTGGTAATCATCATTACCGGCACAAGTCGTGTAAGCGTTCTATCTGTAGATTTTTTAGCACTATTTCCATAATTATAGCAATTAAAACATGGATTTAGATTAAAATAATTATAGATTATGCATATTTGTACCGATAAACATCAACATTTAATACTGCTATTAAATTCTGTGTTCAATTTCTTTTATTTTGATACTTATGTATTATCTTTATGTAAATGTTGGTGGTTCATTCGGTTTCTTCTATGATATCGCAAATCATAATCCGACTATTTCAATATTAGGATCGTTCATTTTTTTCAATTTCAATATAAGTATCCGTAAATTCTAATTCGATCAAAATCTCTTTAGTTTTATCGATATCCTCGCTTTTGTTGCACTTCATCGTAATATTATTTCCTTTATAAGTATTTTTCCGTTGTGTTCTGGTTTCTTGACCCCATGTTTTGCACACATTTAGATATTTTCGCACACATTTTCACTCGGAGATTTTATAATAATATTTGGTAGATCGCATATTATTTTAGGATAAATATTTTTTGTAACTTGAGACTATCTATCCCGTATAAAAGTTTCTTGAATTTTGATTTTATTTTGTAGTAGAACAATATTTTCTTTTAACTATGCCTTAAGAAGACCCTTTAATGTAGTTTTTTATCGCTTAATTCAGAATAATGTTTTTTTTTAATTTTCAATTTTCTCGATAAATTCATTGCTTGAGCTTCTCATAAATGATTATTTTCCTCCGATCTTTCGGATTTTAACTTAGCAAATTCTTCTCTAATGACATTTACTGACTTTTAGCTTGTTTATATTTGCATTCTGATTGAACATATATTTCTTTTAGCTATAAATCTGCATGGATCTTTAAAATTTAGTGAGGTTAGGTCTATTTTTTTTTTGTCTGGCATTTTTCCCTATTCGGTTGCCCTAAAGCATAAGACCGAATATTCGTACCACAAACTGCTACTTTTCCTCAAAACGGTTTAGCGACCAATATCCTAATAAGCTCCTAGAGCTTACCTAACTGCGTGAGCGGAATAAGCGTTGTGACCTACACCACTCGCTTGCGTGTCCCACCGCTCACTTGTCATATATTACTAAAATGGGTAGGCGCACCCCGTCAACTATTAATTAAATTTACTTCGTTAAAGACAGCAATTCGCTGTTACGCCTAGGTTGCTGAATGCCAGCAACTACCTGTCCACCATTAAAGCGCTTGGAGCCTTAATCTGGCCGGTAACCAGCTATATCTCTCGGTTAGCTTCCTACAGCAGCGCCGGTGGGAGTCTTTTCCATTAGGTATCTACTGATGTCAGTTGAACGAAGCAACCGCATCAAGGAACTCCCACACTGTCCAACAATGCGGCTCTCGCCACATTGACTCTACGCTTGTGAGTGACCAATTTTCCCCTTGACCTCTAAGTTTCAGGATGGCCTGAGTTCTGCCCCTCCCCCTCCAAGAGCTGGGCAGTCGATCATCACGTGTTCGTTGGACTGGACCTCCCCGCAGACCGACAGCTCATCAGCTGCCAGGCAGAACCGAAACAAATATTGATTTAAATTTACATGGTTGGAGAGCACTCGGGCTCTCGTTGCCCTTAAAAACGAAGGAGAGGCATATCATCTCCCCAGACCCTTTATAAATCTATACAAGGACCTTCCCTTAGTCGTGGCGTGCCAGTCTTGCTGCCATGATTCCATCGCGAGGCTGTAAGGCCTCCGCAGGCCACACCACGTTGAATACAGCGGTTCTCGTCTGAACCACATGATATAGAAAGCTTCAAGATGTATTTGAGCCAGTGAATGAAGTGAATGAAGCTTGTTCAACACTTGGCATTTCCCCCGTTAAGATTAAAAAATTATCGAGCAGCGCAGTTTAAAAACCAGTTTAAAAAAAATTAAGTTGCAAAAATAGCTGATTCAGTTACCAGTAAATTAAACGATTCCTTTGATTTAAACATTTCTACAGAAGAAACCTGTTTAGTACCACAACATTACGTTGATTTAGGCAGGGAATATGAGGAATTAATCACTGAAATAAACAGTTACATTAACCCAGGAAAAAATTAATATTTTAAGTTTTATTACCAAGCAGCTGTAGCATTGAAAAAATTCAAAATGAGTAGTGTTAATCATTATTTAACCCGTCAATCCAAACAATTAGTTGAAACAAGTGGAATTTTACCACAAATCGGCAAAAACAAACCCAGTCACGTAATTGATGAAAATGCTATTAAATGTGTCCAAGATTTTTACCAGAATGATGAGCACAGCCGAATGATGCCAGGCAAGAAGGATTGTGTCTCCGTAAGACAAGCTGACGTGAAGAAAATTAATATTCAAAAAAGGCTTATCTTATATAATTTAAATGAATTGTACACAGCTTTCAAAGAAACACAATTTAAAAATTGGTGTTTCAAAATTTGCTGATTTAATACTTAAATTTTGTGTTCTGGCTGATGGGTCAGGTACTCACTCTGTCTGTGTGTGTGTGTGTGTCGCCCACCAAATTGTAAAACTCATGTTGTCTGCTCTGAAAATTAAATTTGATTATAAAATTCTCCTTTCAACCGTGGTATGTGATGTAGAAAATGAAACGTGCATGCTGTCACAGTGAAAAATGTCCAGGCACTAATAAAGTGCTGGACTGATTCCAAGGGCGCTGGGATTGATTCTGAATTATCTTCAAGCAGTGGGTTTCTGTTGACCGTTGTAAACTAACTACTCAAATTCTTCAATTTCAAGAGTACTTGGATAACTTACTGAAAATCTAAATAATCTAAAAAGGCATCATTTGTTGCAAAGAAACAAGCTAATTTCCTCAACGTTAAAAAGGAAAAGTTGTTGGAGGGTGAATTAATTGTAATGGGAAACTTCTATCAAAATTTTCCTTTTGTGGTACAGGATGAAATCCAGTCTCATTCGCTGATCAAAAACATCCCACTGTACATCTATTTTAAAAAAGAAGTAAAATTACAAGCCAAACTTTGTGATTAGTGAGAACTTGAAGCACAATACTACATCGTTCTTCTACTTCCAAAAGCAGGTTATAAATAAAGTAAAAACACAAGTTAAACAATTTTTTTTTTATTTTTCTGATGGCTCCTCAGCCCAGTATAAAAAGAAAATAAATTTGAGATACTGTCAAAGATTTTGAAGTCGCATATGAATGGCATTTTTTTTTGCCTCATACCATGGAAAAGAACCATGTGGTGGTATTGGTGGAACTGTAAAAAGGACTGTGATTAAAGCAAGCCTTTAAAGGAGAGTCAACAATCAAATTGTTACACCTTCTGAAATGTGCAATTATTGATTTAAATTTACATTTAATGGCGCCTTGCCATTATTAAAAATTAAATTATCGATTTTGATTTCGTTTCTGTTAACGCCGCCATATTTAAATAATAACAAGATGGCAGGTTGACATTATAAAAATTAGATATTCGATTTTTATTTCGTTTTTGTTAACGCCGCCATATTTAAATAATAAATAAATAAATTTATTAAATAATTATTAATTTATTAAATAATAAATAAATTGTCTTAGTACAATATTAAAAATATTTTCTGCTCAAATAAAGATGTTCAATAGACTGAAGAATACCTCAGTTCTCGTTATCAGGAAATCAAAACAGTCCCAGGAACAAGAACGTTTTCAAGTCCTCATTCATCTTTGGATGAATGAGGACTTGTCAGTTCTACTCAATAAAAAAAATAGCAGGATGGTTTTAAGGTACATAAAAAGTACTTGCTGCTGTAAACATTTCAGAATTTTGCCACTTGTCTCACATGTGGTTTTTGGGCCCCAAAAAAATAGCCACAGTGGCAATTTTTTTTGATGTAGGAAACTCGGTAACAGTCCAATTTTTTTTTTTATAAGTACTACTAGTATCTAAGAGTTAAAATGTAAAAAATATGCCTGTTACCCTAAGCCCTTTCATTATTTTGGGCCCAAATTATGAAAAAAAAATTGTAAATGTAACTTCAATAAACATTACAAGATTTGGTTATGTAACAAAATGAATTAACATGAAGTTTCATCTTTACTCTTTTCAAAAAGCTTTTTTTGACCTTTGTATGACATAAAATAAGAATACTACAGCTCATGGAAAAAGTGACGAAAATGGCTGTTTTTATTTGCTGGCAAGTTAGAAAATAGTAACTCAAGAAAAAAATTTTAAATTATAAAAAAATATTTTTTGCTACTACAATTTTGGTAGTTATATACCAAATATCAAAATATGATGCACTGATCATTTTTTGAATTAAAGTGGAATGCTATCTTAAACCGTCAACATAAATTTATATATAAAAATAAAATAATATACAAGAAAAATATCTGCAGTAACATATGCAAAATCATAAATATTCCGTACAAAAAAAATAAGAAAGGAAATCCACATAACCTTTTATATTATGAAGGCACCTTACATTTAAAATAGATGGAAAATACGTAGGATCATTTTAAACCGAAATACAACCAAAACCAAAGTAAAACGACCACTCAAAAATATAAAAAAACAGCGTACACGTAACTGCATAGCGTAGCCTAAGTGTCTGTCCGTGATGTGAATGATATATATTATGTATTTAAAAAAAAAATATTTTATAAAAATTTTGCCTGTTAATTTAGATTGTAAAATAGATTGTACATTATTAATTTATCATTTATTAGCTTTAGGACTGAACACATTTGGTTTTCTTTTAACGTTATCTCTTGTTTAAAATAAATAAAATTGGTAAATTTGTACATCGCTGCGAATAGGATTTTTCATTCCATAACCTTGCCTTTCATATGAAATGACCGATTAAAAGTAAGTTGGCCCATCATTTCGATATCTGTTTGTTCGGCCGATGATTCTGACAAACAGTGTAACATATTTTTACGATACAGGATTAACTCGTCTTAATCAAGGTCAGGGATATTTCGATTTCGAACTCATTAGCGACTGAGATTCCTACCCCTTAAAATAAAAATGGTTTCTTATGATTAATGTGCTTAAATGTTTTATTTTCCTAAAAGATTTAAAGGATATGTGTTAATTTTTACCAATGTATTTTGCCGTATAATTTTTAGGAAGTAATTATTAAAATCTTTAATCAAGGCTTTTGACTCTTTTTCAAGAAAACTTTATTTTTTTTACTCATACTTAACGTGTTTTACATGTAATAATGAATTTACATTCTGTACATTTTAACTTTAATGCAATACTGTCATAAGTATCACGTACGTGATTTTTAAAATAATTTTGACAAAAGGGTTCCCTTATATTTTATTTATAACACCACATACGCAGACAATACATGCACACACACACACACACACACACACACACACACACACACACACACACACACACACACACACACACACACATATGTGTGTGTGTGTGTTTTTTCCTTTACTGTGATTATTTTTTTTATTAGTTATATATTTTTAATGTTACAAATTAGTAGCCAACTTGTTTTGTAATTAAATGAGATGTGGGTTTGTTGTGATTAGCGAGTTGTATATAGATTTAACATCTTTACGTCTGCTACCATTCAGATCTGAAAGATTGGAGTTTGTCTCTGGAAGTCTAAAAAAAAGAAATATGTATCTAAATTCTATCGGAGTAATTTTCATAAAATTTAAATGACGGTCGATCTGCTATACTAGAATCTGTTTTTACAAAAGAAAAAAAAAATTATTTTGTCCAAGCCTATTGAAAGATAAGACCTCAACATATTTTTACGTTAGTTATATCCATATGTTAGGCCGTCCGTGTACTTTTTAATTATGAAGTAGATGTTTCGTCAAAACTTGTGTAAAGTCATATATCTGCACTTACGTGTTCGCTATCGTGTTCCTGATATTAAAAATAGTTCCGTCTAATTTATTTTTTATCGTCTATTGATAAGAGCTTTCTTATTTGTCTTCTTGATGTATAAGATTGTAGCTTCTGATCAAGTGCTCATGTGCGCTTCATTTTCTCTAGCCTTCTTAAACAGAGAACCTTCATAATCCAGAAACATATTAGACATTTAATCAGCGTTCGCTTCGTAACACTCTTGGACTTTCTAACTGTCAGATTATCCATTTTATCTCTGAACATATTATTTTTCACGACCGATGATGTAAGTCGTTGATGTCAAGCTCTTTATTTCACGATTGATGTTACCGAGGGGTTCTTTCATTTTATTCAAGATATTCGATTTCTTATTATCATTCGATGGCTACCGCACAGATTATCATCTGCGTAGTCTGAAGTATTAAAATTAACTATTTGCTTTTTAAGCACCGTTTAACGACCGTCGATTATTGTAATATGTATCTGCGATTAATCAGTCGATTGATCCTTATTCCAGACTGTCTAGGTGCAGCTTTCTTGATTCACAGCTCGTACGCGGTTATTTCCCTTGTCGTTGTAGCGAGCATATCTGCAATTTATACGATCCCGGTTTTCCAGACCGGTAAGTGTTCTTAATTGAATTCATCAATAAAGCGCAGAAGACGGTGTCGAGGAGCCGTTGTACAACTTGCCGGCCTTGAACCGACTACATCTTTTGCAGAGACGAGGGCTAACCGTTTTGCCGCGTGTTATATATCGACTGATTTTTTTTTTTCACTATTAAAAAACCTAAGCTTATTACTATATTTTTTCATCGTTAAATTTAACATGTTTTCCGTTTTCCTGTCTAATACACTGTTCATAATCTTATAGAGAGTTATGTCAAAACCGTTCTTATGTTTTCTAAGCTTTGATGTTACAGTTATTGAACTTTTTAAGCGTGTCATCGAAGTTAATAACTTCATTATCGGTTCCGTAAAGCTGTTAAATGATACTCAAAGCTGATTTCTGAATAGTAATAATATTGCAGATTATGCTTAAAATAAATGCATTTATTTTTTCATTGCGATCTACGTAATAAAATTCAGTTTATTCTGTGTTCTCTTTGACCTCGAGTTATCTTATTTGTTGTTGTAAACCGATTAACTTTTATTGTTTTATTATAAATAAAACTTTCACTGAACTTGTACTACGTTATTATTTTTTACAGAATAAAAACCTAAGATTTATAACTAAAATCTATAAATAATTAAAACAAGTTTTTTGTTGTTAAAAGTACAAATTATTTCAGATTCTGTTACACTATAATAATCCACCGCTTAGTTATATACGTGTTATCTGTAAAGATTCTTAAATTATTAATTTAATTTTTGTATTCTTCATGGTTGTTCTTTGTATGTTGTATAAAGTACTTAAAATTATTTGATCGTTTCATTTCCTGTTAAGATTTTTTTAGTTCTCTGTACATGCCGATACAATACTTGTCATTATTACTAGAATTTTCTCACGAGCGGCCTTTACTGCATTTGTTATGTAAGTCTGGAAGCACCTTGAACAGCACCTATTTAAATACTCTATTGTATTATTTTTACAATCGTGAAAAAAAATTTCAATTCCTTTTTTGTTATTGTTTTTTCTTTAGTTATTTATTTTGACCTATAAATAATTTATAAAAGTTTGGGTAAACCGTTGTTTACGGCTTCGTTAAGTTTGTTTTCTTAATGTTTATTTGTAGTTTCACGAAAGAATATATCATCGTGAAAAGTTTGAAAAATTTTCGATTCACTGGCGTATATTAAATTTTATTAATAGGGTACGTTTTAGTGAAACCCATCTTTTTTGTTTTTTGGCAGTCGAAAGCTTTTAATTTATAGATAGATTGATTATATTGAAACATATTTACGTTTAGATTTCTGTATCGATCGTCTAAAAACTGTGAGAGCAGTAAACTGTCGGTAAGCTTTTTTAGCATTATTCTGTAGTATTTTGTAGATTCAAAGCTGTGCTGTGATTTGTTGCTTTTTAGCGTGTGGATTTTTTTTCAGAATTTACCACATTTCTTTCTGAAATTTGATAAGCTATAAGGCAGGCTCATTGTATCGACAGTGTGAAGGTAGCTTTCCTTTTTTTCTAAATATTACTATTAGTTTTATAATTGTTTGGATTTCAGATCTGTGATTGTATCGTTTAAAGAAATGAAGTGATGTTATATTTTAAACTTTGTTGCTTCTAATAAACAGATTAATAATGAAGAAAAAAAGGAATTGGTAAAAGGATTTTTTTTAATATTCGACGGTTGCAGCAATTGTAAACATGAAAATACTGTACGAATGGTTTTGTTTGTTTTCAACATTTTGATGTTCAGTTTTTGTAATGCGTGTGTTATTCGGCTATTAAAATGTAAAAATGTTATCTTTTTTTATCTGTTAGAATTCAATTAAATTATTCTTACATTAGATTTAGAATCGATCATATTATTGCATAATTGTGATATTTAAAAAGTTTCTTGCGCATAGATAATCTGTAATTTACTTATTTTCCTATTTTTTAATTTTATTACTTTTGTACATGACATTGTATTGTCATTTTCCTTTATCGATTGGTGAGTAGGTGGAGATTTTATTCTTTATTATGAGATCTATCACACTTTTATGATAATTGTTTTTGTTACGCTTGATATATATATATTACTTTATGCTACATTAGCTAATTAACTAGAAGTTGTTTTTATCAAGAAAGAAAATAAATGCTCTATATCTGAAACTCATTAGGTTAAATTTAAATTGTACGCTTTATCTTATCAGGACACTGGTGTATCGCTTCTGTGTAATTTTTATTTTAAACAGTACATTATTACTTACTGCTCGATAACTTGTTTTTGTGATAAAACTATCTTTACGATATTGTTCCTTATTTTCTTTCAAATTGTATGTCATTTTTTTACAGTTATATAATTTCTATTAAAAAGTACATTATAAGAAGCGTTAAAAAACCGTGGACTAACTTATCCAAATATTTTATCTTACTTACCAAAAACGTTCACACAGATTTTCATTTTTGAAGTCTTACACATTTAAAAAATAAATCATATTTTTACTCGATACATGTTGCTGATAAACGAGATGGTCTCCGGTCTTGAACGATGCAAATTTTTCAGTCGTTTCTATGGCAGTCTTCCGATGTTGTGGAATATTGGAGTCGTGAAAGTTTTTAAATACGTCTGCTTTCTAGATTCTTTTATTCTGTACGTTTAATTAATTAAAATTTCTGTTTATGCAACACCGATATTGAAATCGTTTAGAAATTTCTTGTTAATTTTAACATCGGTTCCACAGGTCGATGGTTGTTTTATGATAATACAGCATGAAGCTACTATACGGATAATAAGCGGCAACTAAATCTGAACAAAGAGATCGTTAATCTGTTATTGAAATAAACCGGCAAACAAGATTACATTCAAAAACTGTGTAAAAATATTTTATTTCAAATCTTAACTTAGGCGAACATCATCGATAAAACTTGACGTAAAAGTTTACTGTATTGTCAATACATATTTATATACAGACTGATTCCAAATTGTACGATATTCTCTTGAGAGATGATTCTATAGCCAAAAATAAGAATAAAGCTCATATAAACATAGGTCAGAAAATGGTTCGTTAGCGAGTTTCGGCTCGCGAAAAATTAAGCCTTGCTTTCTGCTCCCTCTGTGAAATTAAACCGTACTAAAATTCTTGGGGTGTAAATAGAAGGGTAAATTTGGTGGTTTCTTATGGTTTTCGTTGTAAGAAATTGTATAAAAGCAGTCCCGACCTCTATCTCACGTAGGTTTTAAGAAAAACGGGGTAAATCACGAAAACGTTTTGTCGGAAAATACACTTTTTTAGGTTTGGAATAAAAAAAGGTTTTGTTAATTTACCGATAAACATATAACAATTTCTAGTTAATTCTGTAGAAAATTTAATTCCGAGAAGATAGATATAGATAACTGTAATTAAATTAAAACACAAAATTGAGAAGTTCAACTTTAATTAAAAACAAAACACAGAAACCGGATCGGAAAAGCGGTAGAATTTAAACAGAACAATTTACAAAAATGTTTGAATAACATAATGTAAATGAAAACAAATAGAAATTTTATTACCGATAACAGAAAAAAAATTAATAAAAAATAGATGTAAAAACATAAAAATCACATACTTTTTGGTTTTTTTCCTAACGGTTACTTGATAAAGCTGCAGTCATTTCTTCAAATCAGTTGCCTAATGTGGCATTCTGTTCAACGCATAGTTCAGATCGGCGAATCCACGCTAGCCGAGCATATCTAATAGCACGGTTATTATTATTCCTAATAGTGACTCCAGCTTTTACTGCACAATGTCTCAATTATTGTGTGCCATTACGAACGGAATAGACTAACAACTTCCTCCAACCCCAAAGGAAAAAGTCCGCTGACGCGAGATCGGGAGATTGAGGTGACCTCTTTACCGGTCCGTTTTGACCAACCGTTGCTTACTAAATGTGTTATTGAAATGATTCATCTCAACACGACAGTAGTGAGGAGTTGCGCCATCATTGAAAAACCATGTCTGCACTCTTATCTGCAAGTAGAATATCGTCCAAGAGTTCCTTCAGATTTGTTTGCAAAAAAATGCAAGTACCGCTCTCCATTGAGCCTTGGCGGTAAGAAAAAAAGGACCTATGAGATTATCACCAAGTAGACCCGCTACACAATAAACAAAAAAGTGCGTTGGAAATGATTTGTAACAGTCTCATGGGAATTTTCTTCTGCCCTAGTGCGAGCGTTTCGATAATTTACAGTGCCGTTTCTTGTAAAACAGGATTCATCAGTAATTAGAATATTCCTAAGGAAATCGGGATGATGTTCACATTTTATAATTAATAACCGACAGAATTTCATCCGTTTATCAAAATCAGGTAATAATAACTTGTAAAAATGTTGTATGAAATGGGTATAATTGTTGCTCCCGTAACGTTTGCCACACACTTGATTGCGAAACATCAAAGCGACACCCTTTTGTTGTTTGAAGTGGGAGATACTTATACCACATTCAATATTGCTTCTTCAGCGTTGGCATTTCTCACAAAACGTTCCCGACCGGCATCGAATCGTTGCAGTTTAAGTTGCCTGTTTCTCGAACTCGCCTATCCAAAGCCTCAAATATTTTACGATCCGGTACTCTTCGATCTGTATAATTTTCCCTGTATTCACGCACGGCAACCGATCCATTTTTATGTACTTAACACAAATTAACAACGTGTCCGACAACTTCCCCAACGAAAATAAATTTGGGGTAACATCCATCATGAACGATTAACCGAACAGTAACAGCCCAAACACCGCTCAAATGAATATTCAAATGCTAGACGCTAAACTTAATTGTTGATTAGACTTTATTGCCGACCTATGAAAAAATACAAATTTTTAAACTATGTCTTTCAAATGTATTTTTAGCATTTGCATGTAATTTTTTCTGTAAATTATCCTTATATAACTTTTATATAATTTTTCCAATCCTGTTTGTGTTTTGTTTTTAATTAAAGTTGAACTTCTCAAATTTGTGTTTTATTTTAATAGACGTTATTTAATCCATCGTTATTAATCCATAGAATTAAATTCTCTACAAAATTAACAAGAAATTTTTTATCTGTTTATTGGTAAATCAACGAAGTTTTTTTACTCAAAACCTAAAAAATTATTATTTTCCGACAAAAGTTTTCGTGTTTTACCCGTTTTTCTTAAAACCTAAGTAAGATAGAGTTCTGGGACCACTTTTAATAAATTTCTTAGATCGAAAACCCATAAGAAACCACCAAATTTACCCCACGGTTTGTACCCCTAGAATTTTAGTATGGTTAATTTCACAGAGGGAGCAGAAAGCATAGCCAAATGTTTCGCGAGCCGAAATTCGCTATCGAACCGTTTTCTGACCTACGGTTATATGAACTGTTGTTCTTATTTTTGGCTATAGAATCAGAGATTGCCGTAAAATTTGCAATTCCCCCCCTCTCATTATATATATATATATATATATATATATATATATATAATATAAAGTAAATACGAGGTGGGACAATAAAGTAATGAGACTGATGTGAAAAAAAATGTTGCTTACCGTTCTAGTCATGTTTAGTGTTGTCTCCTTCAAAGTAGTTCCCCTCTGATTGCACACACTTATTCCAGCGCTTCTGCCATTGATGGTAACATTTTTGGAACTCATCTTCTGTAATATCCTCCAAGACCCTCGTCACAACTTTTTGGACATCTTGTGTTGTTTGAAAATGGTGTCCCTTGACCGCCATTATGACTCTTGGAAATAGAAAAAAGTCGCACGGAGCGATATCTGGTGAATAAGATGGCTGTGGTAGTACTGAAATTTGTTTTGAGGTTAAAAATTGCTGTACTGACTGACAGAGCAGTATGGGATGGCGCATTATCGTGATGCAGAATTCAATTATCAGCAATGTTGGCACGGACACGAAGAACTCGTTTACGAAGTCTTTCTAAAATTTCTTTGTAGAAATATCGGTTAACTGTTTGTCCAGGAGGCACTCGCTCTTTATGAACAATTCCCTTGGAATCGAAGAAGCACATAAGCATGCATTTCACTTTTGATTTTGACATGCGAGCTTTTTTTGGTCTGGGTGATCCCTTTGAGCACCATTGCGAACTTTGGCGTTTTGTCTCTGGATCGTATTGAAAAAACCAACCTTCATCACCAGTGATAACACGGCTCAAAAAATCTGGATCGATTTCCGTTTGCTCTAACAGATCGGCTGCCACATTTTCCCGTGTTTCTCGCTGTTGTTGTGTGAGATTTTTGGGAACCATTTTTGCACGAATCTTCCTTGATCTACGAAGATCTTCAGTTAATATTAGACGAACCGTTTCTCGATCGATGTTGAGTTCTTCTGCAATCATTTTCACGGATAATCTTCGATCAGATCGTACGATTTCACGCACCATGGTCAAGTTGACATCTGTCCGTGAGGTTGATGGTCGTCCACTGGGGTCTTCATCTTCAACATAAAAAATAAATAAAATTTTATGCCACCGAAAAACTTGAGCTCTTGACATAACCTCCTCTCCAAAAGCCTTCTGAAACTTACCATCAGTTGTCGTCGCGTTTTCACCCAATTTAACGCAAAAAGAAATGGCATACCGTTGTGCAATATTTTGCGATTTCATTTCTGTGACGAGAGACACGTGTTCACTTATTACAGCAAAACTCACGACTGAGCAGTTGCATCAATGTGCCGCTTGGACTAGAAGTAGCTTATAGACCAAGGTCAAAGATGGTGTGCCTACGCAAGCTGCAGGGTTACCACATCTTGCAAAGAAAAATCAGTCTCATTACTTTATTGTTGCACCTCGTAGATATTTGAAAAAGAGCAAATAATTTAAAAATAATAAACTAATAGAAAGTATTTATGTAACACTTTAAAGAGTATTTTAACAACCTTTTTAGCATATGCATAAAAATAAACTTAATACAAAAAACTATTGTTTCAAGCTGTTGCAATTGAAAATGTAAATTTAGCTTAAAAACATCTACACTGTTTAAATTTCCGAAAACCCTGTCCTAAAATATTTCTTTTATAGGATTAAATAAGCACTGTTTATTTGTCAATTATTATTTTATGATTTTTTTAAAAATTAAATGATTGATTGATTTATGTACTTAATGTTATATGCTCTTAGCTCAGAGTCTACCGGATTGTTTAACTTTCAAAACTTGTCAAACCTTATATTTTAACTAAAAGTTTTGTAAATGTTTTTTTGAGGTCTTTGCTAGCTTGTTTTCCACTTTATCGTCTGAAATTCAGTTACTTGTAACTTTGATTGATTGTGAAACAGAATTTGGAGTAACAAATTTATAACTTAGAAATGAACATTTTTCATAATTAAATCAAAGTGTTTTATCACCTATCAGATTATTTTATTAAATAAGAAATTTGTGTACAGATCATCTGTTAACTACTCGATACAATGTACCGATTGAAAGCTGACTTCAACATACTATTGTATAGTTTTGGGAGAAATGTATTTACAAATTACCGATGATAGCTAAAGTAACAAAAAAAAAAAATAAATAAGTTCCATTTTTTTTTCATTGTTTTTAACCTCTTAGGATCATTTTAGTCAGTCTATTATTCAAGTCTTTTCAAAGGGACTGTTTGGGCCTTGCTGTCCTCCCGAACGTTTTTGTACGTTCAATCTCTGTGCCCTTTCTAGTGTTGAAAATGTTCTTGTTGTGAATGTGAAGCAAGTGTTTTTGTCCTTGATTTTTTAGTTTAATTTTATCTTGTCTGTGATGTCTTTTGGTGATCTCTTATTTTTCTGATCCATTTGCATGCTGTTTTGGTATTTTTCGAGTCGAGATTGTACTGTACCAGCTATTTCAGAAGTTGCATCCTCATGATGTGTCCAAAGAATCCTAGTCTTTCTCTTATTCATGGTATCGGTGATGGGTTCTAACTCTGTACATGACTTTGTCAGGTCTTTCGGTACTTTTTGTTGATGCAGGTTTTTTCCAATTTTCTGGAGTCTGTCTGTCTGATTGTTCGTTCAGGTGGAAGAGTATTTCTGCTGCATATGTTACTTTCGGTTTTTTAACTGTGTTGTAGTGTCTTGTTTTTGCGTTTATGGACAGACCTTTTTGCTATAGATATACCAGGTTAATTTTTGTGCCGTAGCTACTTTGTTTGGATTGAGGTTTTTTCATTTAGGTTGGTTATTATTTTTCTGAGGTATTTAAACCAGGTTACTGTTTTGATTACTTCTTTTAATTGTGTTGGTTTTTGTGGCATAATTTCGTTCTTTTTGAATAATATTTTGAGATCAGTTTTATTTGAAATTTTGTGACATTCTAATATCTGTGTTTTAGCTTCATTGATGTTGTTTACTAACCAAGGCAGTTTATTTTGATTTTTTGGCCTATTTTTATTTTTTGGGGAGCATATTTTGAGCCACTCCCTTCACCATTTCCAGAGCGCAGTTGAATAGACGGTGAGAGTTGGACTTGGTGCAGACTTGTTTTGATAAATAAACTTTTGTTTATTTATAGGAAGAAATCTTCATCTCTAGAAACATATATTTTTATAGCTTGTTAATTTCATGAAAATTTACTTATACAAATAGTTTTAAAAATAAAAAAACATAGTTTACAATTAAAGGGTGTTAATGTAATACCTCCAAATCTAACAAAAAAGTCTTTTAGAACGTTATACCTGTATGTTGCCCCAAGATTTTTCATTAAGTACCTATTACTATAAAAATTAAAAGAATTACTAAATTCAAAGTTGAAATTAGAAGATGGCTATTTGAATAATTTATTTTTTATGCTATTTTTATCCCTTTTGTCTGTTCTGTAGGCTAATAATAAAATCAGAAATTATAGTATGTTCATCACCTTCCTGCTATTTAGTAGATTATTACAATATTAACAATTACTTCTTATTACGACATATTCCCAGTTTTGTGAGTACAGTTTCATATAATATGCTGAAAGAATAGTAGTGCTATTATGCATTGAACAATAGAAATATATCATTAAAAAAAACTCTTTTTAAACAAGTTTTCCTCGATAGTAACTAATTTCTTGCTCGTTATTATTCTTTTTCATTGTTATTATTAAAAATTGTACATAAAGACTTGTGCTTATTTCTTTATAAACTATTACTCTCTTTTTTATTGTAGTGTACACGAGTCAAAAAATTAAAAAAATGTTACTTTTATGTACTCTTGTTTTCTTTTTTATGCATTTTAGGATTAGATTTATTAACTGCATCATTACAATAGTAGTTTTATTTATTTTTTCATACGATATTCTGGAAGTATGCTTAGATTCTTAGTGCAGATTCATTGATTTACAAGTACATGGTCTATAGGCTGTGTCCCTTGTTTATGTACAGAGTGTTCTCTGTAGTTTCTTTAATCTTGGGTCTTGAGCGCAGTAAATGTTGTTAAATAGGACCCAGTAATTAATTATAGCCATGAGACATTAAGGAGCCATTTGTGTAAAAATGTGACGACCGAATACATTGAAGGGTGACAGATTTACATTAACAGATTTTTTTTATTCATGTGTATTGACTTTATTTTTTGTATAAATTAGTGTGTTTTTTATTTTGCTTTTCAGTTTAAAAAAAAATATATTCCTTGTTCCTCAGGATTAGTTATTTGTGTTTTATTATTTAACTTTTTCATGTGATCTTAACCTGTGTATTTTAACATTTTAGTTTTTCATCTAGCCAAAAATTATTTATTTAATTAAATCCACTACTGCCAAACAAATAGGGCTGAAATAGAATTTACTATAAAAGACTTATCTAATTTGTTATATAAAAGACGAGGTAACACAGAGGTTAAACTTTTCTCTTTTTATGTGGAAGATTGACTGATTGAGTCCTGGCTGAATATTTAATTAGTTTATCATTTTTATCCTTTTACAGCATTTATTATTGAATTATAATTAATAATGTGTCCTTGCCTATCACAGGCTGTACTTACAACAGTATGACCGCATATACACTGTCATTTCATAAATAAGGGATGCAGGTATGTATAACTGGCGGTTTTTAAGTAAAATAAAGAACTGGAATCCAAGATATTTTATTTATTCACTGACGCGCTCATTTCTCATAATAATTGAATTTAGTGTGATAATAAATATATATGCTGTAGTTTAACACCACACAGTGTTTGGTCTAATATATTGCAGCTAGTAACTGATGCAATGCTCTCATGTATTTGTTACTCTTATCAGCTGGTGGTTTTAAAATATGTTCCATCGTGAATTGCCACTATAATGAGTGAAAAATGGTCAAATCTGGCTTTATTGTGTATAATAACGGGCTGTTCAAAAACATGTATACGTACTTTAAAAGCATCTCACATGTGTGTTATTCTTCAATTCGTGTTTGCTTTGGGTTCAATGTGTACTACTGTTGTTTAGCAGCATCAACAGATTGCATTTGTGTTAATTGATAAGCTGCGCTACATGATTTGATGCAAGCTGTTGAGAAAGTGCAGTGAAGGCACAAACATGGCTGTTATTCAAGAAGTGAAAAAAATATTCTGAAGTGTGGTATAGGAAGTTCAAGAATGTCTGTGAAGTGCAACAACAGTGGAGGCAGCAATATGGAACTGAACCACCTAAACATGCCTAAGCATTGCTCGCTTGCACGGTAAGTCAGTTTTTCAGGACTCAATGTCTGGTGTGGACTATCATCGAGGAGACTGATTGGACCGTTTTTTTTTTCAAACGTTCAGTTTCTGGCCAGGCTAACTTGGAGATGGTGAATGCATTAATTTTACCATCCATTACGGCTTTGTTTTGTGGTGATAAACAATCTTATTCAACAAGATGGAATCCAATCTTACATTCAGATGTGCGAGCCTACCTGAATAACAATGTTCTGGGACATCTGATAGGACCATTGGTTAACTGGCGTTTCTCCCGCCACCACCACATTCGGTCGCCCTAGAGCATATGACCAAATATCCATGCCCAAAACGGCTATTGTTCCTCAAAAACAGTTTAGCGACCAATAATCTAATAGCTCGTAGTGAGTTTACCTAAGAGCGTGAGCGGACTAAGCGAGGTGCCATACACGACCTGCTTACGTGTCCCAAACGCTCACTTATACAATAAAATTAAACCGGGGAGGAGCACCCCTTGTTATTATATTAAAAAGAGTAATTTCCTGTCACGCCTCGGTCGCTGAATGTCAGCTAGTACCTGTCCACCATTTAAAGCGCTTGGAACTTTTATCTGGCTGGTGGCCAGCCATTATCTCTGGATTAGCTTCCCACAGCAGCACGGTAGGAGTCATTATACTTTACCTTTAACTAATCTACCGATGTCGGTTGAACAACGCAACCTCAGGAACTCCCACGCGATCCGACAATGCGGCCCTCGCCACACTGACTCGCCGTTTATGAGCGGCCAATTTTTCCCTTGACCTTTAAGTTCCAGGGTGGCCCGATCTCTGCCGCCCCCCCCCCTCAAGAGCAGGGCAGTCAAACATCATATACTCATTTGACTAGACCTTCCCGCAGACGCACAGCTCATCAGCTGCCAGGTGGAACCGAAACAAATATTGGTTTGAATTTACATGATTGGAGAGCACTCGGGCTCCCGTTGCCCTTAAAAACGAAGGAGAGGCATAGCATCCCCCCAGATCCTGTATAAATCTATACAAGGACCTTCGCGTAGTCGTGGCGTGCCATTCTTGCTGCCATGCTTCCATCGCGAGGCCGGAAAGCCTCCTCCGAAGGCGGGAGATGGGCAGCTGTTCGAAATTTAGAACCGGTACATTGAGATCACCGTTTCGCTCCGGTACTGGCCCGGCTCGAAACCGCATCCCAAATACCTCGGCCTCCCTACCTCTTCGCAATTTCCACATGGCCGCCCGAACTTTTACCACTAAATCGATTGGGAAGCCTTTCCCAATACAGTAGTAGCCTCGTAGGAGGTTATTTTAAAAACACCAGTACATACAATTAAGGCTCTGCTCTGGGCACTCTTTAAATTTTTAATAAGCGCTCGATTTCGTTCCAACCTATGCACCGAAACGGACGCCGTGTAAGAGGTCATACTTTCGAAGGCCTTTTACACCATGTACAAATGACTGCCCGAGAGTCCGTAATCCTTTCGAGCAATCCTCCTAAGTTGTGCATCCGTCCGCCGCTACTTGCTTGATGTGGTTGCTAAACACAACTTATAACACCTAAGTACTGCAAACACTACGTAGTTATGAACTCGAACTCGACTGATTACACAGCCGCTATACTTAATGCCTGTGTTACGACTGTATGATAATTTGTCTGCACCCTTCAGAAGCATAAACTTCGTCTTGGGCACAGAAATACTTAAATTGTTAATGTCCATCCAGTCCTCTGCGGTTGACAAAGCCGCCTGCGGTCGTGAATTACCACGAACTATCAGGAGACAGTCATCAGCGAAAGCATGGGCCGTGACCCCTTCCGGGAATGTCAGTTCCAAAAATCCGTAGAATGCCAGGTTCCACAGCAAGGGACCGAGAACGGAGTCCTGCGGGCTTCCCCTGTTGACGGATTTTTCAACAACTAGGTGCGCATCCCTAAACAGAGCCGTGCAATCCGAGAAATAGTCACGCACTACGGCCTGCAGGGCTACGGGAACATTCCGTCGTTACAACTGATAGAGGACAGAACTCCAACACAAGGAAGGAAATGCTGCCTCTATGTCAATAAAAATTACCAAAGCATATTTACAGTCGGCGCTTTTCACCTCGGCAAGAGCATTTAAGATGCATTCCTTGATGCCAACCCCTTTCATGAAGCCATACCGGCCTCGAATTAGAAATGAGTTCATATCGATTTTTTCCCAGAGCCGTTCCACAATTAGCCATTCAAGCAACTTGCCGATTACCGGCAAGAGGCTGATGGGTCGATAACTGCTTACCTCACTCGGATCCTTTTCTGATTTTAAGAGCAACCTCACCAAAGCCACCTTCCACCATGTGAAACCAATCCCAGTTAGGCACCTCGAGAACAGTCTGCTAAGTGGCTCTCTTATGACAGGCAGCAGATGATAGAAAATATCCAGGTCAAGTTGGTCAATCCCCAGTGCCATTCGAGAAACCACTCGGTCTATATCTACGAGTTCCACAGCCCGTACGCCAGGGAATTGTTTCTCACCCGCCCTGACACCGACTTCTGCTTCACCCTCCAGAGCATCTGGAAACAGAGTATCTAGGCACGCCTGGTAAGTCGCCACTGATGTTAAAGTGTGGTCAAGACATCAAACCTGCATCAAACACTGGACAGCACATGCAATTTTGGCCGGTAACATTACTTCGGGAGCTGCCAGGGATTGCACTGCAAGTCATGCATGGAGTCTTGCCAAAACTTGAGTTTGGCTTCCTTGATGGCATGAACTTACTCTCTATGGGCACTCCAGATCTGATAGGACCAAGGAGGCTGAGTAAATAACCCTCCCATTGGCCTGATTTAACCTCACTAGATTTTTACTTGTGGGGGACCGTCAAGGACGTAATCTGCAGTAAGAAGCCACAGTCACTAGTGGACCTATGCCATGAAATTGAAATGGCTTGTGAAGCAATCTGTGTGCCTATTGTGGAAGATATCTCCAGGAATGTTTAGCATTGTGCTTAAAAGTGTCTGCAGGTTGGTGGTTTACAGTTTTAGTACTTACCGAAATAGCACAAAGAAACTTTTCACTTTGTATTTTTGTAAAACTCACAGTAATATTTCTGTTATTATATTTTAAAGCATCTACATTTTTTTTTTGAACAGCCTGGTATTGTGCATATTACACTATAAAAATTGATGGTTATAGCTAAGTCTTGCCTCTTAGATAAAACCATTTGCCAGTTTTAAATGTTTTTTTTTTATAGTTTCATATACAATTTACATGTCATTTAACCCATCAGTTTGACCTTACTACCCACTACCTACTTAATTTTATTTGCATGCTCACTATTTATTATCTTTTCTCTTTCTGTTTCCTAGATACCAATTGAAAAGATATGTAACAAAGATAGGGATAGCAGTACAGCTACTACACCATCAAGTGAACGCAAGCACAGCTTGGGATCAAGTCCAGAGCCACATGTTGACTCAGCTGATGAAGTAAGTATTGATTTAATCACTACGTAACCAATCAAATAATTTTTTTTTTATTCCACCAAATATCTAAACTCAATCGTAAAACAAAGTTGACTTCCCATTTCCATTAAAAAAATGTTTGTTGAGTTAATTTCATTCATTATTGACAACTTTAGAATTATTGATTTGATGTGTTAGGAAATGACAAATTTAGTTTAACTTAGTTGTGTTTTAACTTATCATGCCATGGGATTTGTAACTTACAATGGTAACAGTTGATTATTTAACAGTAACATGCTTCACCAGAAATGACAGGGTTATTTATTACTTAATAGAATTGCTTTCCTTAATTAAATACCTGGCAGTATTGCCATCATAAAGGTACAGCCTTTTCAACTTCATTACTGAGATTATTATTTCCTCATGTTTATTAAAGATGGTCAACTTTTTATATTTTTTAGAAAATTTCTAAATTCTTTCCAGTTTTAAAAGTTACCTTATATTTGCAAGATACTTCACAAGTTGTATAAAATTTGTCTACTGTAAAGAAATTTTTTTTTAACAAACGTTCACCATAGCCAAGTGTACTGCCCATGTAGAAACAAGTTTTCTCAGTTGTAGTACACATCTGATAATGGTGAATATAGGTGTGTGTGTGATTTTCTCTCTTCATATGTTGAACTTAAACAACAGTAATTTAGCACAGTAAATATTAATGAAAAAAAATTCTTGGACCGCTTCCATTATCTGTCATGATGTCATTTTTCATATCAACAGTTTGTAAACAGTTATGTTGTTATCAGTTAATATATTTATTATATTTTAATTTAGATTTTCCTCATCGCTTAAAGTAACGTAAAAATATAGCCATCAAACAACATATCAAGGTTATAAGGGTCACAAAGTAGATCTGTTGCATCATAGATATAATATGTGTAGTAACAAATTTTTGTGATTTGTGAAAAATTCTTGTAAAGGAAATATGATTTTATAATTTTCTTTCTGAATGCACTATATAAATGCATGTATAATGAAAATTTTCTGCGGACAGTTTATGTGATCAGTGATTACCTGATCAATAATTGTCATCGCATGACTCTGAAAAACAGCTACATTTTCATATTATTTCAGATAATAAAGAATGTTTAATTAAAATATAATACGTAAGTATGTATAAGACTGATAGTTTGATACATCATTTCACAAACAACAAAATTTTTGTGCCATATTAAATTAAAATTTTTATGTACTTAACATTTAACATTATTAGTTAAGTGATTGATTTTCATGTTTTCAGTAGAAAATCCAATTATTAATTATGAAGAGTTGACAAATCTGAAATAAATCTTTATAGTACATAATAATTTTTAAAAAATTTAATAATTACTAACTCAGATGTTATCTCTATTGTAATATCCCTTTATTCTTAACTTAACCCTCCTGATGCTTACATAATTTCTTCGTGTAGTTTATAGTTATAGATGTGGTCAATGTCCTGCGTAGATAAGTTAAGATAAAACAATATGCTTTACTACACTAGACTGCCCTACAGAACATCTTCAGCTCATGCACTTGAATTTGGAAGAAAACGTTGAGGAGAATGTCTTGCTTATAATTCAATATCACATGAACATTATGTGTTTATGGAGAACGATGAGACTATTACTGAACACTTTATTGTATTACTATCCAAATACTGGCTAACTAAGATTTGAGATGCTTAATTTCAGCTTACCGTTTCAGTCATCATTTTTAATTTGTTAAAATTTCTCTCTCAGTCTTTACTTCCCATGTTATTATATGCATTGTATGTTGTTTAATGGAGGAAGTTGTGTTATAGTAAACAAAAATAATTGAGAGAGAGAGAGCAAATAAATCTTATTGAAATCATGATGTTATTTTTTAATTGAAAATAATTTTGAATTACAATATAGAACCCTTAACTGAAATCATAAATAACATTTTTGAGATTGGCCTTTGCCCCAAAGTTTTTAAAATAGCTCAGGTAATACTGATATACAAGTCAGGTGACAAATATTAACAAGTATTGTCCGATCTCACTGATCTCTAGTAGGCTATATCTAAAGTATTAGAAAATAGTGTCAAAAGTAAATTTATAGCTTTCTTTGAAGAACACATAGTTTTAAACTAGACAATTTGGTTTTAGATCAAAGAGATCCACAATGGATGCACTAGCAAATTTAAATGGTTTGATATATAAATTATTAGTGACTAGTCAACTGAGTCTGTGCTTTTTTGTGGACCTGGCAAAAGCTTTTGATTCACTAATCATGATATATTATTAGATAAATTGTATAACGTAGGGTTTAGAGGTAATGTAAATAAACTCATTAAAAGCTACATAACAAACAGAATAAAATAGAGTTAAATTTGATGAAGTAGTTAGTGCTGAATGAAAATTAGATTCTGGAGTGCCACAAGGTCAGTTTTAGGACCCTAAATTTTATATTATATGTCATTAATATATTTACATTAAATAAATCAAACGAAATGGAAATATTTTCTTTTGCTAATGACACTGCTCTATTCTCCTGTGACAAGGATTGAATTTCATATAAGGTTAAAACTAACTTTCTGCAAATAGTTAAGTGGTTTAATGGAAATAAGCTAGTGATTAACTAGGAAAAAACTAATATTTTGCCATTTGGATGTCACTGTGATAGCATTCCTGAATTTACACAACTAGAATTTAACATAAATA
Source organism: Lycorma delicatula (assembly GCF_047948215.1). Taxonomy (NCBI): domain Eukaryota; kingdom Metazoa; phylum Arthropoda; class Insecta; order Hemiptera; family Fulgoridae; genus Lycorma; species Lycorma delicatula. The sequence continues at coordinate 21,663,419 of NC_134458.1, forward strand.
ATGAAATAATAACTATTGTTAGAGTTATTACTGCAAAATATCTAGGTATGTATTTTGATTCATAAATGAGCTGGAACATACATGTATAAAAAATTGCTACTAAACTCAGAAGAATGGTGGACCGAGACCCGGCTGGATCCCTCCCTAGGGAAGGGGTATGGTTAGAGGCAGGCATATAAAAGACCCAGTCCCGGCCTTTTGGGTGAACGACCCCGGTGGAGAACGGCATAGCCGGGTTCCGCGGGGTCTCGGTAGGTTAGAGGCAAAGGCAACCTCTGAGGATGTGCGATGCATTAGCTGCCCCACCCTCCTAGATATGAGGGGGGAGAAAAAATAGAAGAATGTCATTTTTATTTAGTAAATTAAGGGAGGGAAAACTAAACAAGGCTCATTTATACCTAATTTACTGTGGACTCGTATATCCAATCTTTAAATTTGGTATATTCGCTTGGGGAGGAGCAAGAGAAAATATGAGAGCATTAGATGTAATTCACAAAAATATAATAAAACATACGTTGTTTCATAATTGTAGATTCCCTTCCGAGCAGCTCAGATATCAGGAATTGGAGGTATAAAAAATATACTCCTTGAACTCAGTTAAACAAATTTTAAGAAATAAAATAGTTGAAATTGTGCAACACAATAGAGCTTTAAGATCAAATGATTAATTTTGTGTTTCACTCAAACTCTCAAAGAACTGCAAAGAAAAATTACACATACACTGACACCATATGTATAAATTGCTTACTGGTTCAAGTAATAAGTTTGTTCAACAAAATAATTGTAAAATTACAATTGTTTTTATTGAATACATTAAAACGTTTTTCTAGTGCTGTTGGTCTCATCAGTTGCATCTCACTGTAAAGATTCATCAAAACCCTCTAGTGTAATCCTACAGAGATGAGAAAACTTTTCTAACAGCACAATTAATTCAAATTTTTGCTCATTAAATGCTAAAATTGTATAAATTATTAATACCATTATTTTAAATTCCCACTTTGTATAATAATTTCATTCTAGAAAACATTAACATTATCTAAAAGAATGTTTTTCATCCAGATATTATTTTCTGTAATGAAATATTTTTATTGTATTCTGAAGCGAATAAATTATATGCATTCTCATTGAATTTATGAACTAGAAAAATTACCTATCCTTAATTTAAAATTGTTAATATTCATTACCAAGATTCATCTTAAGCTGATTCAAAAATAAGTTTTTGTCAGACTTTTAATAGTGTTCAAAATAAAAAGAACAAAATTTTGTAGGAAAGATCTTAAATATATTATTTTACTTCATTTTTCTTTGTAAACTATCACTAAAGTTTTTTCAAAGAACATATAAGGTCATTTAAAGTTTATAAAAAGAACAGTTTTCACCAAGAATGAACATACTGTTTGAAATTGAAAAAAAGGAAGTTTTTTCATGAAAAATTATTTTGAAATTACCTGTATTAACTAACGTGTAAATAATTATACTAATGTATGTAAACAGCAGTTAATACTATTCATAACTGATTGTTTATATAACTGATTATTATTCACTTGATTACTACAAATATTTTATTATCATTACCTTACATGATTAGTTGACAACCGACTGCATTTTATTGTGATCATATTATGAAAAATACTGTCAAACATGTGTTATAGCCAGTGAGAGTACACTGGGTTTGTTCTGACATACTAATTTTTTTTCGGCTTTAATATACTTCTATACTTCTTCTTCTTCTTCTTCTAATATACTATACTTCTTGTAAAATATCATTTAACTTGGACTCACTCGTTTCTGGAAGCCATAGATTTTTTGTTAAAGGTCCATGATATGTTTAAAATGTCTTACATATGTACAAATACATGAAGGTTTGCAAGTGGCGCCAAACAGAGCTGTAATTTATGCAATAAAGTAAGAAGTTACTTCATCAAAAATTACTTGGTCCTTCGTTCAGCTCTTTGGATAGGGAATCCAGCCCTATAATTAGCTCAGAGGCAGAGCTTTCAGCTTACTGAGCTGCTCTATTGAACGGCTGCTCTAATGAGGCTAAATCAGCACAGTTTGTGCAAATGCAACAGCAGACCTAATCCCCATATTATTACTTAGTCAAGAAGAGGTTATCAAGCATATGAAAAAATAAAAAGGTAAAGTAATCACTCAAGCATGTCTTGTGATAAAGATATTTACCATCTGGATGATTTGTACTTTATTTTAATTTGATATCTGTGTTACTGGTGTACTTAAGCTGCTGTGGTTCACGTGATGGTGCTGTCTTAGTAATAATCAGCCTAAAATTGCATATACAATTTATTACTGTTGTTCTGTTTTCTAATCTAAAGCAGGTTCGTAGGATATTCATTTCAGCTTAACTTTGTTGAAGTTTACTTCTTGGCGAAGTTGGGACAGATTCTGGGTGGTCTCCCAGGCACCAGATTGCTGGTTGCTCTGGACACTAATGCCAAGACTTCTTCCTGGGGCTCACCACTCATTGACCCCAGAGGTGCTGGTTTCCCACAGTTCGTTGAAGCCAGGAACATCTGTTTGCTTAAGGCAGAACAACTGCCTACTTTCTCTTGCAAACTGGGGGAAATTTATATCGACGTCACCTTGGCTGCGGTATGAGTGTGCAGCTGTCTTACAGGGGTTGAAATGGCGCATGGAGCATAGGGAGGAGTTTGAATTGATGGCTGAGCAATTTGGCCAGGCGATCAAGACTGGCTGCGATAGGGTCCAACAGCAGCCATGGCCAATGGACAGTTCCTTGGATAGTGGGTAGTCCACTGATCATAGAGAGCCTAGAGCTGTCATGTCACCTGCTTATGGGGGGCCGTCTGTTAGTCACAGGTGACGGTGTGGGAAAAAGTGGTGGTCCTGTGACCTGAGTGTGCTGCATGCAAGAGTGAGTTCCACGTGTAGAAGGTACCATCGTTGCCTCCTCACACGGAATATTGTGGATGACGTGTACACTGGGGCTTGCATGTCTACTGGCACATTTGTAGCGAGAGTTACAGATGTGCTGGTAATCAGCGATTACCTTCAAGCAACTTGCCGGTAATCAGCAAGTTGCTTGAAGGGCTGGTTGTGGAACGGCTCTGGGAAAGCATCGATATGAACTGTATTCTAAATAGAGGCCAATATGGCTTCATGAAAGGGGTTGACACCAAGGATTGCATCTTAAATTCTCTTGTCAAGGTGAAAAGCGCCGACTTTAAATATGTTTTGGCAATTTTTATAGACATAGAGGCATCATTTCCTTCCTTGTGTTGGAGTTCTGTCCTCTATGAGTTGCAACGCCGCAGTGTTACTGTAGCCCTACAGGGCGTAGCGCATGACTGTTTAATTGTATGGCTTTGTTTAGTGATGCATATCTGGCTGTGGAAACATTGTCACCAGGAGAAGTCTGCCGGGTTCGTTCTCTGTCCCCTGCTGTGGAACCTGGTATTTGATGGATTTCTGGGACTAACATTTCCTGAAGGAGTCACGGACCACGCTTTCGCTGATGAGTGTCTCCTTTTAGTTCATGGTAATTCATGACCACAGCAAGATCAGGTGTAGGCGGCCTTGCCAACCACAGAAGGCTAGATGGACAGGCAAAATTAAAAGATTTCTGTGCCCAAGATGAAGTATATGCTTCTCAAATTATCGTAATGTTGTAACACTCATATTGAATATAAAGGTTGTGTAATCAGCCAATTGATAGTTCATAAGTACCTAGGTGTTTGTTTGATGAAAAGTTGCTCTTTAGCAACCACATTAGGCAAGTAGCGGTGGACGCCGTTTCTGTGATGCACAAACTTAAGAGGATTGCTTGGAAGTATTATGGGCTGTCGATCTGTCATCTGTACATGATGTACCGAGGTGTCTTCCAAAGTATGACTTCTTATGCTGCGTCCGTTTGGGCGCATATGTTAGACAGAAATTGAACAGTTATTCAAAATTTAAGGAGTGCCCAGCACAAAGTCCCGTAATTGTATGCACTTGCTTTTAAAACAATCTCCTACGAGGCTACCACCGAATTGGGTTAGGCTCTCTCAATATATTTAGTGGTGAAAGTTCGGCAGACATGTGAAGGTTGCAAAGAGGTAAGGAGGCTGATGCATTTGGGATACGGTTTTGAGCCAGGCCAGTACCAAAGCAAAACGGTGATTGCAATGCACCAGTTCTAAATTTCAACTAGTTACCTCCACCTGTGGAGGAGGTTTTACAACCTTACAATGGATGCATGGCAGCAAGAATGGCATGCAATGACTAAGGATAGGTTTTTGTATAGATTTATACAGGACTTGGGGGGATGATACGCCTCTAGTTTGTTTTTAAGGGCAACGGGAGCCCAAGTGCTTTCTAATCACATGAATTTAAACCAATATTTGTTTCAGTTCCGCCTGGCGGGTGATGAGCTGTGTGGCTGCAGGGAGGTCTAGTCAAACAAACACTTGATGTTTGACTGCCCTGCTCTTGGGGGGAGGCCAAGACCGGGCCACCCTAGAACTTAGAGGTTAAGGAAAAAATTGGCCACTCATAAGCAGCCAGTCAGTGTGGTGAGAGCTGCACTTTCAGACTGTGTGGACATTCCTTGATGTTGATGCTTTGTTCAACTGACATCAGTAGTTTATTTAAGGGAAAACTTCCTACTTTGCTGCTATGGGAAGCTACCTGAAAATTATGGCTGTCTATCAGCAAATAAAGATCCAAGCACTTTAAAATGGTGGACAGATACTTGCTGGCATTCAATGTCTTAGGCATGGCAGCGGATTCCTGTTTTAATGATATAAATTTATTTATTGAAGTCATATATTTTAATATTGACAGGGTGCACCTACTCATTTTAGTTATATATGGCAAGTGAGTGAGTGTTTGAGACAAGTAAGCCAGTGGTGTATGGCACTGTGCTTAGTCCACTCATGCTGTTAGGTAAGCTCTAGGAGCTATTAGGACATTGGTCACTAAACTGTTCCAAGGCTCAGTTGTCGTTTGTGGCACAGACATTTGGTCTTATGCTTTAGGGCGACCAATTGGGGGGTGGTGGAAGAAATGCCAAACAAACTAATTCATTCCTTCTTATCCACTTCTCATTTATCATTGCTCTTCTTTCAACTGTTTGCAATCTTTCATTTTTTCTGAGATTGTAACAAATCTTTGTTTTCTTATTTTGTCAGGTCTTTTTATTTTTTTCGCTTATCCAACATTTCCAAGGGTACTGTTGTCTCCCTGGCCTTCTTTCTCATATTTCTGACTCATTCATTAAGATATACCATTTAATCAGACTCTTTCTCAACGTTTTTATCCATCTTACTGCAAATTTTTTGCTTTTCATGAATGCCTATTCGGCTGGTAAAATGTTGGTCTTATCTTCTTTCTTACGTTTCCATTCATTTGTTAATTTACTTCCTAAATACCTAAATCTATTTGTTTTATTGTGCATCTGTCTTCTCACTCTGCTATTTTTCATTATCATCCGCTTTCAATATTTATTCTTATTCTACAGTTTTCTTCTGATTGTATTTTATTTAATACCATAATAAGGGTTTTCAGCATGTCAACCGATATAACTATAACATTTATAAATCTTATGCATGTTATATTGTCACTTCCCACTTTAATGTACATATTTCTTATTTAATCTTTTTTTTAAATTTAATTTTAAGAAAATCTAATTGGAGTTTCCAATGAATTGTATCCTTGTCTAATTTGATAGCAGTTCATTTTGTTTGAGCGCTTGTTATTTTCTAATTGCTGTTTGCTTAGTATTAAGTCTTCTGTCCTTGTGGCCTAATTCTTTTGCTGGCAAAGTATTAGAAAATTTAATATTTTACCTATTTGGTCAAAATTCTCTTGAATCATTACATATGCATATTCCTTTGTTCCTGGTAATAAAGCTCTTTAATTCCAATAAGATTTGTTGTCCAAGAACCTAAACCTCACCCAAATCCTAATTCTTCCTCAGCTGTATTTACTTCAGTTGTTTTATTTAACTCCTTTTTTAACAATTTTTTTTTTTTTAGTATATGAAATTATTTTTATAGTTTAGCGTTTCTTATACTTTTTTGTTCTTTTAAGTAATGGAATCATTGTAGCCTTAAATAGACAATAAAAATAAACAATTATTTATTATTACTAAAAATAATTATTTATTTAATAATAATATTATTATTATTTAATTACTTAAAAAATTATTTAATTATTGTATCTAGTGCGGATTTTTTTCTTGGTGGTACAAAAATTAAAAAAAATAATCATTCCCAATTTTATTACATTAATTGAGTCTTGCAATTCTGTTTTTCCCAATTTCAATCACATATTTAAAAAATTCAGTTGCAATTTTATATATTTCGTGTTTTTTTTTTTTTTTTTTTTAAGTTTCTTATTTATTTATTGCTTCCTCTCCTTCTGTAGTTAATGTACTTCACCCCTACCCATATACTTGTCCTCCTTATCTTTTAGAGGGTTTTCTTCTGTCACATAATCAAATATTCTTTTTGTTTTCACATATTCGATCTATCTGTTAAAAAATTTTCTCTTTCTAATTAAAATTATGTGATCTTCATAAAAATATTCAATTCTTCCTATTGGTATCAGATATCCTTTGTCACAATCCAAATCAGACTTATAATTTCAATTCTCTTTCTGTACTCCTCATTTATTCATGTTTCTCCCGCTTTGTCATTTTTCTTCTTAGTTCATCGATTATAATGCAGTATTTTATTTTGTTTTTTTATATTCTAGTAATTTATAACAGATTCCTTTATTTTGCTCTTCTGTCCATCCCCAAATTTTATTTCCTCTATCTTTACTTTCTTTCAGTTAATTTTCATCTCGGGTATTAGAAAAATTATTTTTTATTCCATCATTACCCATAATGTAACCCCTACAACATATCATAATAGTATCCAGCAAATGTTTTTCAATGTATAATCTTTTGGTTTAACTGTTTTAAGAGATGTGGTAATCTTTTGCCTCATTCATTTTTCCACAAATCAAAATTTCCAAACAGTTTTTACTCTATCTATTCCATCAATGTTCAGATCCCCCGCCATTATCTTGCAACATTATGTTGACATTTTATATAGTTCTTCTCCTTCATTCTTCTATGTTTGAATGTTTGTTTATACATTTTTTATTATTGGTACATCCTTCAGGTTTGAAATTAAATTTTTATTCTTGTCAGCATTATTGTTATGTAAACATTCGCGCACTCAGTAAATCCTACTCGGTTTTTCCTTCTTTTTTTTTTCAGTAGTTGTAAAACATCATTCTATTCCTATTAATCTATTCAATTAATTTTTCATATTGCATTTACTTTACACCTCTTCATTCCTATTTTCAAGCTTTCCATGTCGTAACAACATTCTTGCAGTTATATATTTAAACTAATTTTTTGATCTTGTAGGGTGTTTCTCAAGCAATCTTACTCAGTGCGAAACATTTGAAATCTAGGCTTATTATTACGCAGTATTGAAAAAATTTTGTGATAGCAAAAGATTGCTTCTATGATGAAGTTTTTGTTGAAATATGTTTTTTATTTGTTCTTTGTGTGTGTTTGTAGTTGAAGTTATTAATTTTATGACGTTTTCTCTGAATAACAGCATTAAAAACAGTTTTTTTAATATGTCTTTTTTGTTAGAAATATTTTTATTTCTGTTTTCTTTGGCATTTAAAATAATAGAACAGAGATATTAATTTTTTTTATTAAATGGATTCACTGTAATACTAAATGGTACAATACAGTTATTGTAACCGTTACAGTGAATGCTACAAAGCTATCTAATTACATGTAATTTAATAATAATAATAATTAAAATTTTACGGACTATTTTAGGAACATTTACATTTTATACTTAGGATAGTAAAATTTTTATAAGGTAGTTTGATGATAACATTTTCTAAACTGTCTAAATAATTCATTACTCTTTTATTATTATTATTATTATTAAATTTGTATTTTTATATTCACTTATTCTTGTATCACTTGATTGGAGTTGTTTAAATTATAAATCTGAGGTAACTCCTGTAGTGAATACATTGTTCTTATGTTTATACTTAATACACTATATCACATAGTTTTATTATTTTAGTGATGTAAAAATATATATCTAAATCTATTCATACAGGATGAATTTATGTTTTTTGACATAATATATTTATGCTGATATGAAATTATAAATAATGTTGTCAGTGTTATGAAAGTACTTTGTTACTGTTTTGTTAAATGTCAATAATACATCTTAAAAGCTCCTTGATGTCTATTTTATCACTGAATGTGTATGTATAAGAAATGTGTGCGTGATATTTTAGACTTATAACAATATTATAATATTCTTATTATATTTCTTATAATATTGTTTATTAAATTCATAATATTTTTTTTCTTGCAAATTTTCACAAGCTCTAGAACCCTTTTTTTAATTTTGGTTATATAGAAATTTATATTTTACATTTTATTATCGGACTTTTTTTTATATTTTATTTGGTGTGGTTTTAAAGCAATTTTTTGTAAATTTTAAAGACTTTTCTTTTACAGAATTTGATGTTTTTATTATAAATGATAAAGATTTGTGTTGATTTTAATGTATAGTGATGTATAATTTTTAAATTAATACTGATATATCATGTGCAAACATTCTAGTATTTCTAATGATTTTTATTTTAGAGGTAACTATTTTTAGCTGTCCTGTATGTCAGGTGGTTTCCTTTTTGTTATAATAAAAATTGTTTCTGTGTTAATATATACAGACTGACACGCTGACACTAATCTTCTGAAAGAAAATTTAATATTCAGTACTTCATTTGTGCTTTAGTTACAGAGACTATTTCATACTAAGAATTAAATACTCTGTTTGGATTTTATATATTATATTTTATCTATTAGGTCTATTCTTACATTTAATATTCTTTACATTTACTAAAGTATAAAACTAATTCCTGATGTTTTCTTAAAACCATTAGAAATGTTACTTCTGATTTCTCTCTTTCTTTCTGTAATTTAGTAATTAAAAATATGGTAAATATATTGATACATAACTTAGTATTTTTTCCCCTACATTTTTAAAATATATTTATGCAATATATATTCAATCTTGTGTGTACAGTGTTGATTTAGATCATATTAGTACAAAGTTGCTTCTAAACTTATTTAGATTTTCAACTTCGCTGCATGTAATTCTGTGAGCTTGATATTCTGCTTTGCGTGTTAATTGATTAGTGTTGGTTTTAAAGACAGTTAAGTTATCTGTAAAGTTTTACAGTACTTTATTAGTATTTCCCACATGATGTAATTTCAACTAAAAGCAGTCCAAGCAATTATAGCATTGGGATAAAACTGTAGTTAAACGACGTACATTCTGTTCAGTTTGTTGGTCTAAACATGGACCAAGATGTGTTTATATTCCTATTGATGGCTGTAGTAATCAAGAAATTATAAAATATTAGTTTATAGATTCAAAGAAATTACTTATGAATAGAGCTGTATTTAAATTTGCAATTTGGAACAGATCTTCACATAACTGATCACAGTGATTGACTAACGAGTGTTAGGCTAGTGGAAAATTGTTGGCTCTAAATTTCCCATTAAACAACATAATTAAAAATCCCTTTTGGCACACCGAAAGGTGGAGGTAAATTTCACCAGTGCTAAGTAGGAGATAAAAAATATTTCCCCTTAAAGTTAAGAAAAACTTCAAATTTACTTAAGCAGTGGTTTCATGTGAAAAAAGTTTCACATGTTCAGCATATGACAAGCCCCATCTTACAATTCTAGTAATATTTTTGGTCATCCCTTGCCATAAGTGTTGATCAAATCAAAAATTGTTTCAGACAAAAGTTTTAGGTAATGTTTAGAGGACTAACGACCACTTTAAACCGATTTCATACTGTGCCTATTAAGGGAGGTATGATTTTTTTTTGTCTTCAAAACCCCCTTTTTTCTACCCCCTGGGCCAATGATTGGTGATATCAAAAAATTTTACTTAGATAAGTTTTAGGCCCTTATCTAAAAAATAGTAGGAACTTTAAACGAATTTGATATTTTACTTAATAAGAAAGTTATAGCAATATTTTGCTTTTTCAAAAAAGGCTCCTCATTTCTTCCCCCATAGTCCAATTTTGCCCATTAACGAACTCAACCGAGATTTTGGGTTGTTATATTTTATGTATCAATTTGAAAGTGATTGGCACAAAATTATGGTAGTTATCGTGTCCACAAGAAAGTGAAATATATATATATTTGTATATATATAAACGTTTGAACTGACGGTGGTTTTGGGGTCTGGTAGATGTGAAATGCAAAGATATGTCAAAATTTTCCAGAAATCAAATTTTGGTACCCGTTACAATAGGTAGTTTTCTTATGAAATCTACCTAATTATGCTAACTTGATTCCCTTTGATTCCCTTCATATCTTGCCCTACTCATTTCCTTAACCAGATATCTGCAGCTAACATGCTTGCTGTACACCTAGATATAAAGATACCATATTTTGTTACTACGAGGGTGAATGAAATATAAATGTTAATTTTTTTTTAAATAAATTTATTGATTAATAACATACGCAATTAATACCTTCATCATTTCTCTATATAATCTCCTGCGTGATCTACATGCTTTTGCCAATGTTTTGGAAGCTTGAATATTCCTTTTTCATAAAACATTTGAGTACAAGTCATCAATTAATTGCACACACACTCCTCGACATCTTCATTGCTTTCAAATCCATTTCTCTCCAAGCGATTCTTTCAAGGACAAAAACAAAAAAGTAGTCACAGGGGGATAAATCTGGACTGTAGGGTGGGTGGCCGAGAGTTTCCCAGTGCATTTTTCCAATTTATCCCCTGGAAAAATTGCAGTGGTGTTTTCATGGAGAAGGATAACATCTCTGATGGGTACACCCCCCCCCCATCTTTTGTTTCAGTAGGCGACTTTTGTTGATTTTAGCATCTGTGAATAGTAAGCCGCATTCACTGTTTGTTGATTGTGGAGAAAATCAGTGAGTAAAACACCTCTTAAGTCAAAAACAAATGTTACAAGAACTTTTCTGGCTGACAGATGGGTTTCGGCCTTTACTGGGCAGCCCTCATTCTTCCTTTATCTTTCCTTACTCGCCATTTTTGACTGTGGAGTGTAGTAATGGACTCATGTCTCATCACATGTCACTCTGAACCTCAACAAATCATTCTCTTCTTGTGAAAATCGTTTCAGAAGTCTCTTGCAGATCTCCAACCTGACCTGTTTTTTATTTTTGGTCAACAACCTCGGAATCCATCGAGCACTAATTTTTCTAAAGCCAAGATGATCAGTAATAATGGATTGAGCACTCCCGTAGCTGATAACCACTTCTGACAAGATTTCTTCAACAGTGAACCGGCAATCGCCTTCGATAAGCTCTCAAATGGCATGGTTATTGTCAGCTATGAGACTTGGCCTTGGGTGTCAATCATGAATTTCGTTTTCTACACTTTCTGACCTTTCCTTTCTTTTACCTGTTTAGCCTCCAGTAATTACCTTTCAGATAATACTTCAGAGGATGATATTTATGAGTGTAAATGAAGTGTAGTCTTGTAAAGTTTCAGTTAAACCATTCCTGAGATGTGTGGTTAATTGAAACTCAACCACCAAAGAACACCAGTATCTACGATCTAGTATTCAAATCCGTATAAAAATAACTGACTTTACTAGGACTTGAACGCTGTAACTCTCGACTTCCAAATCAGCTGATTTGGGAAGATGCGTTCACCGCTAGACCAAGCCGGTGGGTACATTTTCTCACCTGCCCTTAAATTATCTTACCCACATACACACTCAGTTGTGGGACAGTGTACTGTTCCCAAACTGTACCTTTAAACAAGTTAAAATTTCTGCGGATTTAAGGTCTTCATTAGTTAAAAACTTTATGATTATATGTTGTGCAACAGACAATAGAACCTCTTGCTCATTCATGGTTCTACTGATGACAGAACAGAGCGGAGGAGCTAGCCCCTCTTAACACACCGAACGTTAACCCCTCTGCCATCCAGCTCAGAACTGCTTGCTTTGTAGAATAGCAAAATTACCATTTAAATTTGATTCACCCTCGCAGAACTGAAAAAAACTTAATTGAACTTAATATTGTTTCTGTTAAACTACACAAATCTTTAACTGAAATTGAAAAATGTTATTCAAATCGATTTGTGATAGATTAGCACATGCAAAAATAAGTAAATTTTAAACATTTAAATAATGCATAGAGGTTACAATGAACTTAAACATTCCTGACAATGTGTTTTGGAAATTTTATTTTTTGCAGTATGTTTTGTCCAGTTGTTGGGAGGTCATTATCTTCATAATACATGAGAATGACTGTAGATGTACTGTGGTCATTTTATGCCTTGGGGAAAATCACTGAATTCTTTTTTTGCGACTTCTTTAGCAGTTAGTTTAGTAAGACAGTTTGTGCCATGTTTAATCAAATCTATATCACGCAGAATAACTTAACAATTTTTCATAATTATATATCATAAAGGAAAGGACTAATATAGACCATAAAATCAGCAAAAACTTTTGAAATCAAAAAACAGTTCCACCTTCCACTTCCCTCTTAACAAAACGTAATTTTCTTTTTAGCTCAGAATGCATTTTTGAAAAGATTAGAGAGAAAAATTTATAGGAACCTCTGGTGGAATTTTTTAAATATATTTTCATTATGAGTTTCACTTCCTCTTGAAGCTATTTTTTTTCTTTATATAGCTGTATTATTTTTTGTTGTATATTTTCATTTCTCTAAAGTTAATTATTTTATTTTCTCTGATTTTGATTAAATCACATTTAAAAACACGATTAGGAAACTTATTGAAACTGGTACAGTACACTGAAGCAATATTTGTTTCTATTTTTCCTATTGAAAGGAAATATAAACCATTACAGTAATTAATTGTTATAGTTTTGTATTATGTTTTCATAAACTGCTTTAGGATTAAAAAATCAGTCATCACTGTCAATAGAAAGAATAATTTTTCTAAAAAATGTGATGGTTGATTTAGTAATACCTTAACCTCCTCAATTCCAGTAGTGATATTTTTAATAAGTTGCTCTAAAGGTAGTGTTGGTTTAACAAAGAAAATAAAATGACTGGAGGTAAAAAAATGAATATAAAAAGTCGGTTACTGGTAACTAAGCGTTGAAACTTTCTTGATGCAGTAAAAGGTTTATATTCTAGTTGTTTTTAAGCTAGATTTTATCATTAGTCTGCAACAGTTTTGTTCATGTATGTAAATGTACAAATTCTAAAATACTTTGTCATATAATGTAAAAACTTTGAAATGCAGTTAACCATCAGGATAACTTTGCCCATCATTTTATAACTTTTGTGATCTATACAAACCGATGTACTAAATATGGCCAAAGCATTTCATTTTATTTCAGGTTTTATTTCCCAGAAATAAAACTTGAAGTTTATATACTATTTCAGATGTTATAGAACTATAAGGTGTTTGAAGAGTGCACTTTACTGTCATGCCCAGGATCGCTTATCAGGGATAATGGAATATCCTCTTGCTTTTGATGGCAGTCACAGGGTTAATCCTATATTATTGATAATCCAAAAAATGTCACAATTGTAAATGCATCTTACTTATCCACATTCAGTTAGGTTTTTATGTTATAATATTTAATTTGAAAACAAAAATCTATAATTTTTTTTAGTTTTATGTTCAGTTTTTCAGCATTTTCAAATTATTACATAACTGTAAAATATATTTTGTAAGTGCAGGTTCTGTATAGTTATTAATGTACACAGTCGTTTTTACTGGTATACTTTTTTACACTGAATGCAATTTCATACCTGAAAGTGAACTAACAGAAACAGTCATAGACGAAAGCTTGGGCCGTGACCACTTCCCGGAATGTCAATCCCAAAAATCCATCGAATACCAGGTTCCACAGCAAGGGACCAAGAACAGAGCCCTGTGGGCTTCCCCTGGTGACGGAATTTTCCATAACTAGGTGTGCATCCTTAAACAGAGCCGACAAGTAGTCACGTAATACGGCCTGCAGAGCTACGGGAACATTGCGACGCCCCAACTCATAAAGGTCAGAACTCCAACATAAGGAAGGAAATTCTGCCTATGTCAATTAAAATTGCCAAAACGTATTTACAGTCGGCGCTTTCCACCTCGGCAAGAGCATTTAAGATGCAATCCTTGGTGCCAACCTCTTTCATGAAGCCATACTGGCCTCGAATAAGAAGTTCATATTGATGCTTTCCCAAATCCGTTCCACAACCAGCCTATCAAACAACTTGCCGATTACCGGCTAGAGGCGGATGGGTCGATAACTGCTGACCTCACTCGAATCTTTTTCTGATTGTAAGAGCGCCCTCACTAAAGCCACCTTCCAACAACTCGGAAAGCAACCCCAGGTTAGGCACCCAGAGAATAGTTGCTAAGCGGCTCTCTTGTGACAGGCAACAGATGATAGAAAATATCCGGGTCAAGTTGATCAATCCCCGGTGCCTTTCTCAGTGCCATTCGAGAAACCACTCGGTCTGATCTACGTTTTCCCCAGCCCGTACGCCAGGGAATGGTGTCTCACCTGCCCTAACGCCGACTTCTGCTTCACTCTCCAGAGCATCTGGAAACAGTATCCAGGAACGCCTGGTGAGTTGCCACAGATGTTAAAAGTTTGGTCACGACCACCAAACCCGCATCGAACACTGGACAGCACGTGCAGTGGCTTTGGCCGGTAACATAACTTCGCGAGCTGCAGGGATTGCGCTGCAAGTCACTCATGGAGTCTTGCAAAAACTTCAGTTTGGCTTCCTTGATGACATGAACGTACTCATTACGGGCGCGCCGGTAGATCTGTAGACACTCAGCGCGCACGTCATCAACGATAATCCCCGTTTGGGGCAACGCTGTTATCTTCTCCTAGCGAAACTAACTGTTGCGCGCAGCACTGTAAGGTCCGAGGATCACCAGGTTTTCCTGGGTTTCCGCCTGCATTTAACGGACGGCTCCTCGGAAACAGCGGTCATGCCGGCTCCAGGCACTCTCCGTTCAGCGGACTGGCCACTACCTAAGGGTCTGTCCATTGGCCGAGGCCGCCGTAGGACGCTATCGCAGCCAGTCTTGATGGCTCGACCGAATTGTTCAGCCATCAATTCCACCTCGTTCCTGTGCTCCATGCGCTACTCCAACCTTTGCAAGGCAGGCGTTACTCGTGCCGCAGCCTGTGATGATCCAGGCCCCTTAGGTTAGAGCGTTCCTAATGTGGAACACTTAGACCGTCACCGTAAACGGTCTCATAGGTTCTACGATCACTCACAGTAGCCTCGAGCCGGACAATCCAAATACTTGTACACTTGAGCAGATCGCCCGTCAGAAAGGTGTCGTCGATTTAACTTTCTCCCAGTTTGGAAGAGAAAGTCGGCGGTGGTTCTGCTTCATTAAACAAGTAGAGTTTCCTGGCTTCAACGAACTGTGCGAGTCCAGCGCCTCTGGGTTCATAAACTACGAGCCGGTGCGCACCCAAGATCCGCGGGTACCTGAGTACGAACATCATTTCCTGCGTTGGATCATGGGGTCGGCACCCCATCCAGCAAACGCCACTAAAAATTTGCTGATCATGCCTCTTCAAAGTTAAGCTGTCGTCTCAGAAAAAGATACGAGTAAGAAAACTTCGCCGCAAAAACTAATGAATCTACAGTTACATTTTTTTGGCTAGCTTAGAAAGGTAGCTAGCCGAACACAACAAAATGGAAAGGAAAAGACAGAGCTCTACACTTACGTTAAGAAGGGAGACGGCGTTGCCTAGCGTAGACCACGTGGAGGTACCTCTCAGCATGACCAAAAGCTTGGAAAAACCTCCCCAGGGGCTCATAACTAGCCGAGCTCGTTCGAGAACGAGCGCGTATAGCTTCGGAGTCCCAGATAGGAAGGAAAGAGAAAGTAAGAATGATAGACAGAAATTGTGTGTGTGTGACCAAGCCGTATAAGTGTATTTAGATGTATATCGCATACATTTTTTTCGTCGTTGTTCGGCTAGGGGAAGAGTGTGTTGCCAGCCACACAGATATGTCTTCTAACTAGCAAACTAGTCCGATATTGTATGTGTTCGTTAGTGTATTTGTACGTGTGCCGCATGGACGTTTATATCACCTCAGCGTCCAAGGCCAAAATTCTCTAGTAGCGTGGCAACCCTACCTGTTGTGCACTTCGAGCAGTCCTGTCATCTGGGTGCCTTAGCGGTCGGGCTAAAACTAAAAACTAGACTTAACCAAAACAAGATCGGCAGGGTTGCTCCTCAACCGCGCAGAATACCCAATTCGTGTACGAACTCGGTGAAGATCCTACACGCTGCCTTACTGCCCATCATTTCACGGGTCTGTCCAAAATATACCCCAATACCACGATATCTATCGCGCGTAATGTCTCGAATCACCTCATATCCCGCACAGTCGAAAAAGTACATGGGAGCTCGTCTCATCGACCCCGCACACATCACAGAGTGGGCTCTCTTTCTGGCCAAGATCAAACAGTTTCTTCTTAAATTTTCCATGGCCCGTTTGGAGGTGTAATGGTCCCAATCTTGCCACTTCAACTTCATCTGATCTTTAACGTCGGGGAAAAAATGATAGGTTACCCGACCGGTGGTCGCAGTGTCCCATCGAGCTTGCCAGTTTCACAGCGTAATTTCTCGCTGTTATTTTTGAACCAAGCTTTTTCTCTCACCGTTTTTAACCCTTCTATAATTTTCTAGCGTTCAATCACGAGTAAATCAATTGGGATTACCCCCGAAAGTACCGGCAAGGCAATGCCGCTGTCGAAGTCGTCTTGTATGACTTGCAAACGGTAATGAGAGGAAGACGACGCTGGGTTCGCAACAATTTCTCCTGAAAATTCCGCTTTCCCACTAATTCACTTCAACTATGTGACATATAGGTCAATATCGCCTCAAACACCGCACGATGTATTACCCGGCACGCACGAACGCCCAGGCCCACTCTCTATGGCACACACTTTTCAACTTAACCAAGGAACCGAGCGCGTTGTCGTACAGGTAGTTCACATTTAGGGAGAAATTACAGTCCTCCCCAATCCAAACACCTAGGTACTTTATTTTATCCGCATAGAGTATCGGAACCCCTTCCATCCTAAAGTTTCGGCGCACCGAAAGGGATCTTGTGTTATTTAGGTTGATAATTTTGCTTTTCTCTGGTGAGAACTGGAGTTTAGCCTCGTAGCCCCAGTTATAGATTACATTTAGGGCAATGAATGCCTTAGCTTCTATTTCGGCTCTCGTATCGCCTTCCACAAGCACCAATATGTCATCAGCATAAGCGATGCTTCTGCATCCCTCACAAAGATCTGAATTTAACATTTTATTGATAATCACGTTCCAAAATGTAGGACAGAGGACAGACCCCTGTGGACAGCTCGTGTTTGGCACTTCTGTTAGCGTGACACCACCAGTGGTTAGTCACACTTCCCTACTGCGAAAGTAATCGGCTTCAAGTTCACAGATGTCCCGCGGACACCCAAGATCTAACAGGACGTTCAGAATAGACGGCCACCAGGCATTATCGAATGCCCCTTTTATTTCAAGACTGATACCGAGTACCATTCTTTAGCGACTAGTCTTCGCTCTTGTCACGACGAAACTGATCGCGTCTGCCGTTTCTACACCGCGCCTAAAACCAAATTGTCATTCGCTGATCGCCCCACGAGCTCATCGAGGCGGCAGGAAATCAACTTCTGAAGGACTTTTCCGAGTTCCGGCAAAAGCGTGATAGGTCTGTACGATTTCACGACTGTCTTGTCCAAGTCAACAGATTTTAAGATCAGTCGAAGGTCGCCTATTTTCCATTCTCTTGGAAAAATACCCTGCCCTAGGCACACGTTGTACAATTGAACTAGGGGGTCCCGTAATCTAACCCACGACCACTTTACAAGTTATCCCGTAACGCCATCTATACCCGGTGGGGATTGACCATCTTGACCCGGATATTTTTTACCATCTGCTGCCTGTCATAAGAGAGCCGCTTGGCAGACTGTTCTCGGGATGCCTAAGCTGGGGCTGCATTCCGGCTTGCTGGAAGGTGGCTTTGGTGAGGGTGCTCTTAAAACCTGGAAAGGTCAGCAGTTATCGGCCCATCAGCTTCTTGCAGGTCCTCGGCAAGTTGCTGGAAAGGCTGGTTGTGGAACGGCTCTGGGAAAACATCGATATGAACTGTTTTCTAAATCGAGACCGATATGGCTTCATGAAGGGGTTGGCACCGAGGATTGCATCTTAAGTGCTCTTGCTGAGGTGGAAAGCGCCGACTGCAAATACGTTTTGACAGTTTTTATTGACATAGAGGCAGCAGCATTTCCTTCCTTGTGTTGGAGTTCTGTCCTCTATGAGTTGGAACGCCGCAGTGTTACTGTAGCCCTACGGGCCGTAGAGCATGAATGTTTAATTGTATGGCTTTGTTTAGTGATGCACATCTGGCTGTGGAAACTTTGTCACCAGGAGAAGTCTGCCGGGTTCGTTCTCTGTCCCCTGCTGTGGAACCTTATTTGATGGACCTGTTTGATGGATTTATTAAAACCATCAAACTTATTTGAACCTATTTGATGGATTTCTGGGGTTGACATTCCCAGAAGGGGTCACGGCCCAGGCTTTCGCCGATGACTGTCTCCTTTTAGTTCGTGGTAATTCACGACCGCAGCTAGACATGCAAGGACATGCAAAATCTAAAGATTTCTGTGCCCAAGACGATGTTTATGCTTTGAAGGGTACAGACAAATTATCAAGCAGTCGTAACCCCCCACATTAAGTACAAAGGCTGTGTAATCAGCCGAGTAAGGGTTCATAAGTGCCTAGGTGTTTTGTTTGATGACAAATTGCTTTTTAGTAACCACATTAAGCAAGTTGCGGCGGACGCCGTCTCTGTAATGCACAAACTTAGAAGGATGCTGGGAAGGATTACGGGCTGTCGGGCCGTCAAATGTACTTGGTGTACCGATGTGTCTTTGAGAGCATGATCGCATACGCGGCGCCAATATGGGCGCAAAGAGGTTGGATAGAAATAGAGCACTGCTTCAAAATTTAAGGAGTGCCCAGCGCAGAGCCTTGATAGTATGCACAGGTGTTTTTAAAACAACCTCTTACAAGGCTACCACCGTA
Organism: Lycorma delicatula; assembly: GCF_047948215.1. Lineage (NCBI taxonomy): Eukaryota > Metazoa > Arthropoda > Insecta > Hemiptera > Fulgoridae > Lycorma > Lycorma delicatula. The sequence continues at coordinate 21,682,544 of NC_134458.1, forward strand.
TTGTGAAAGGCTCTCCCAATCGATTTAGTGGTGAAAGTTCGGGCAGCCATGTGGAAGTTGCGAAGAGGTCGGGAAGCCGAGGCATTTGGGATGCGGTTTTGAGCCGGGCTAGAACCGAAGCAGAACGGCGATCACAATGCACCGGATCTAAATTTCGTTCAGTTGCCCATTTCCCGCCTGCGGAAGAGGCTATGGAGCCTCGCGATGGAGGCATGGCAGCTTGAATGGCACACCACGACCAAGGGAAGATCCTTGTATAGGTTTATACAGGATCTGGGGGATGGTAAGCCTCGAATTCATTTTTAGGGCAGCGGGTGCCCAAGTGCTCATCAACCATGTGGATTTGAAGCAATATCTGTTTCGGTTTCGCCTAGCGGGTGATGAATTGTGTGTCTGCGGGAAGGTCCAGTCGAACGAGCATATGATGTTCGACTGCCCTGCCCTTGGGAGGGGGGGGGGCAGAGACCGGGCCACCCAGGAACTTAGAGATCAGGGGGAAAACTGGCCGCTCATAAACGGCGAGTCAGTGTGGCGAGACTCGCATTGTTCGACCGTGTGGGAGGGAGTTCCTCGATGAGGTTCCGAAGTTCAGCCGTCATCGCTAGAGTTTTTTAATTAATCTGGGTTATACTGATTCCTGTAGCGCCGCTGTGGGAAGTTGTTCCTGAGATAATGGCTGGCCACCAGCCAGATACAAGCTCCAAGCGCTTTAAATGGTGGACAGGCACTAGCTGGCATACAGCGACCGAGGCGTGACAGCCTAAATTGTTGTCTTTTATTTAATTAACGTTAATGACTTTTAGTAATTAGTAACAAGGGGTGCGCCTCCCCGATCTATATTTAGTTTGACAAGTGAGCGGTTGGGACACTTAAGCGGATGGTGAATAGAATCCTGCTTAATCCGCTCAGGCTGATAAGTAGCTCACTAGGAGCTTTTAGGTAACGAGGTCGTTAAACTGTTTTAGAGGCACAGTAGCCCTATCTTGGCACTGACATCTGGTCTATGCTATAGGGCGACCGAATGGGGTGGTGGCGGGAGAAATGCCAGTTAACCAAAAAAAAAATTACCCGGTGCTTTCTTATCTGGTAAGGTAAGAACCGCCTTCTTGACTTGATTCACGCTCCAATCCCCGACTGGGTCAGAGCAGCTGCCCAAGTCCCGAACCGCACCTCGCAATACAAGGTGAAAATCGCCATCCGCGAGCTCTTCGTCCGCTGGCACCAAGGTTCGGAGCGTATAGGATGTGGTGCTATTTGCATCCGTCGTAAACTCGTATAACGACGAAGAGTCGTATAAATCTCCGTACTAGCTTTTTTACCCATAACTATTTTATAAACTGCACCCAAGGGATCTCCCCTGTTAACCGCCACAAACTGTGCCGTGCAACATGTTTTTTCGCATGTACGGTATTCACGAATTGGCGCCTGTTCAGTCTATGTGCTTCAAGCAGGACAGCCCGTTTATCAGGGTTCCTAAACCACTGGTACCGCTTGCGGTCCTTATACATAATTCACCTTAGTCTATCGAATCAAAACCACGTCTAGTTTTAGTTTCCCCACGATTTTAACGCAGTTGTTCATGGAGGACCTGGAACGGGCCATTCACCTGGCCTATCCTCAGCCTACTCATAGGAGGTGCGTTGCAGCTCCCTGACGTAGGCCCTCTTCCTTACCAGGCAGTCCACACTGATGGTGGCGTGCTTCGCCTCTTCACCAGACTTGCCGGCCCTTGGGCAATTAAAGCAGGTCAGCTGACTCCTGTGTAACAGGACAGTTCCACATATTGTGACCCTCCGTACCGCAGGTGTGGCACAGGCTCACTCGAGCATCGCTTGGCCAAGTGACCAAACTAGAAGCACTTGAAGTAGTGCAACGGGACACGTTGTCGACGATCCTACAGCAGCCAAAGCCGATGAACCATCGGTCTCGGCTGCACAGGAGATCCGCATGCGTGGCGAGCACTCAACCTTCACAGTGTACGCGTCACGCGCACGACTAAGGCGATGGAACCTCTCGGAGAACTTTTTCAAAGTCCTCCTCCGTAATGCCCGACATATACTGGGTATTCTGCTTTAGTAAGGCAACCGGCAAGTCCTTACCTAAGTCCGATCATCATAGATCAGCACCCTCGGACCATTCTTCATCGGGGCCTTGGCCTTAATACCAGCCTTAGCCCACTGCTGGTTGAGAACAAGACTCGATCGAGTCTTGTCCGCCACCTCGAGCACAACACCAGCAGTGATGCGCTTGACACGCCTGCAGCGTGTCAACAACCGGCCGCAGTACTTCCTTGGCCTTCTTCTCGAGGTCATTGGCCGTCATCACGCTTCCCTCCTCGGGAAACAAAAGTACAGCCGGACTGGCCCGTGGGGATCTCTCCTGGATCGCAAAAGGAACGCTTTTATTGGCCCGGATGGCCGGTGGCGACTTCAGCGAAGGAAGGCATAGCTGCCTCCCTCCGAATGGTCCCTATTTCCTTTTGCATCGCCCCCTGAACGGACGATGACTCGCCGTAGTGACTTCGGCTACTCTGTCTCCTTGAGCTCTGCGAACAGAGCCCGTACGCCACCTACTGCCTCTTTCGAGGCCTGCTGCAGGCCAGATACCTGGCCCACCAGCCTGACTCAGATCTCCTCCTCCTCGTCACCGGACAGGCGACCAAGATAGGATGTTTTTAAAATCCCTTCGACAAGTAACTTTCTGGAGGTGAAAAGCCAGTGCTATTGCAGTGGTAGAAGGTTTCCCAGCTACCACAGTTACCCCACGTTAGACCGAAATTCTAAGCGAGGCTTCAGACTAAACGAGCTACTGCACCTCAGCGTTCACTACTAACCCGCTGTTCCCTATTCAGGCGGTATAAGCGAGTTGTGACTCTACTGCGATACACTACACACCAGCAGCGTGCATGCCGACTTACCGACACAACCCGGGCCCCCAAGCCTACGACCATGGTCCGCCAGGACGGATGTTAGCTCCCCAAAAACACCGGTCGTACTCAGCCATTCTAGAGTACGATTTCCCCGCTATAATTTAGACCGCATCCGTCTCCGAGGGGGCGCCTCAGGGGTCAAGTCGTTCGACCCGGTGCGCACTCGCGATCCCCGGGTACCTGAGTACGAGACTCATCTCCCGCGTTGGGCCGAAAGTATAGCACCCCATCCAGCGAACGCCACTACCAATTCGCTAGTCATGCTTCATCAAAGTTTAGCCGTCGCCTCGAAACAAAATGCAAGTTATACTCGCCACAAAAAACTAATTGAATTTACATTTACGTGGCTGGCTTGGAAAGAGGTAGCCAGCCTATACTCAACAAACTAAAGACAGAGCCCTAACTTTACTCTAGGAAGAGAGACGCCGTTGCCCAGCGGAGACCACGTGTAGGTACCTCTCAGCATGACCAGAGACTTGGAAAAACTTCCCCAGGGGCTCCTAACTAGCCGGGCCCGCTCTAGAGCGAGCACGGAGCTTCGGAGTGCCATACAGGAAGAAAGAGAAATAGAAAAGATGAATATGCCGAAGACTTGGCATTAGCATCCAGAACAACCAGCGCTCTGATGCCCGAGAGACGTTCAGAATCCGCCCCAACTTTGCCAACAAGTCATCGATACTCCTTCCAAGCTGGAGGTATCCCGACACAGGTACGACATCGAGCGTACCCCTCGTGACTCGCACAACGATGAACCGCTCGTCAGAAAACTGGGGCATCCAGAAGACACCCAACGAGACCCAGCCGACCACGATCGCAGAGAGCGTCCGTCCCCCATGAGATTGAATAACATCAACCCCGCGGAAGCCGACCACCCTATCCCATACCATGTACGGCTCCTGTACCAAGAGGACCTCGAGATCGCACTCCTTAAGGATCCTTATGGCTTCATTGGTGGCTGCCCGAGAATGATGAAGGTTTAACTGCCCTAGGCGCAGTCGTTCAACAAGGTGACGCCGTCCTCGAAAGCATCCCCCAATTCAGTCGTCGCCATACGCCGTATTGTTTACGATCTTCTCCGGGGCTATGTCATGCGATCTGTATTGTTTGCCCCCCCCGACTCAGTGTCCGGCATCAAAGCCTTTCGCCTTTCACCAAGGCACAGGGAGCGCACTTTGCAGGCGTGGTCTTATTAGGGCAGTTAACTGCCCTGTGTCCAGTAATGGCGCAGTGACCACACATCTCCAACTGTGCTCTACAGCGGAGAAAGGTGTGCCAAAACCCTTGACATTTGAAGCACCAGGGCGCTTCTGTACGGTCGACAACCCTCCCTGCAAGAGGTCCACCCAAGGAACAGCCGACCACCGGCTACCAAGACCTGCTGAATCTTTGGCAAGGTCTCGATTATCCAGTGGCTCTTCGGGGCCTCTTTCCGCCCCGATTGCCAAACCACCCTGGTCCCCATGAGGAAGTCCTCAACAGCTCTATCCAACGCAGGATTTTGGCTGTGTATAGCCCTGAGGATTTCGGGTTCCTCTACCCTTGTTGCCCTTGGCAAATCGTATTGGCAGCCTCTGCTCGGCCAGCAACTGAGCCTTCAGCAGCTGCTTCTTATTAACAGCCTCCAAGACGACTCCATAGTCCCTTTTTTTGTGACCCGGGAAATCTGGAACCTTTCCTTTTTCCGTCATCGCAGATGAAGCCCCCGGACCAGGCAGACAAGAATACCTTATCAGTGGCCCGCTTAATTTTGATAGCTGCCACCTGGACTGCCGGCAGGGACTATCCCACTTAGGCCCCGGCGCGACTTACCACAACGAAGGAGACATGTTTTTTACCTTCTCCACCTGCTTCAGAGCAGTGTGGATCTCACCAAGGATCCTCGCTGTTTCCAGTTTGAAGTCCTTAACTCCTTCCACCACCTGATCGACAGTTGAAAAACGACTGAATCAAGGGCTCGGTTTATACCCTGGAGGTTTTCATTTTTCAACGCCAGTTCAAAAATTCAGGGAAATGGATTTACTTTGCTCACCGTAATTCAGTAAAAGAAATGCATTGAATGCGTACACAGTTCAATCGATGTAAGAATTCAAGCCAGCAGTCCATTTGAAATGCTCAAAATTTATCAGTTCAGTATCAGATAACTAAGAAGTGGACAGAGATTTTTTCAAACAAGTAATCTTTAGCAATGAGTTGTAGTTTCAATTGAACAGATATGGCAGTATACAAAATTGCAAGGTATGGGATACAGAGAACCCTTCAATGACGTAGGAAACGTTGCAACGAACTATGTTTGATGCGAATTTTGGGTTGGCATTGTAATTGAGCCAGATTATTTCAAGAATGAGCCTGAATTCAGTAACAGTGAAAAATTTTTGTGTTCTCAGTTGAACATTATATATCTGAAAGGTATATGGTTTCAGCAGGTCATTGCAGCCTTTCATACTGCACACAAAACGACTGATTTGTTGCGGTAAAAATTTCCTGCCTGCCTCATCCAACACACAATGGAGATCAGAACTGATCCTCGAGATCTTATCATTTGACACCGTGCTGCTTTATTTTTCATAGGTTTGTGAAAATTTGTGTTTAAGTCAATAAATCACAAACAAAAGTTCAAGAGGAAGATTTTAAGTGTTATTAATGAAATTAAGCTCAATTATGCAGAAAGATCATGTATAACTTTTCAGAGGAAGAGTGTGTCAGCAGCATTGGGGGGTGGGATATTTGTCTGATATTGTGTTCCACAGTTATCCACTTTTTTTTAAAATATTAAATTTTGCGTTCTTTATGGCACACATTTATACAATAAAAATGTTGTACTGTGTATCTGTGTTATGCTACTCTAAAAATTGAAATTATGTATAATTTTTTAATTTTATTACTGATTTGCAATGTTTAATTTTTTCTTCTAGTCGCAACCAAGTCCTAAGGCTACAGTGAACAACGGTAATGCCAGAAATTCATCTACTGGAACTCTTGAGCGAAACACACAAAATGCAAGTCTCAACCTTAATATGACAGCAAAGGAACTGCGAGCTCAACTTGCTGCTCGTAAGAAGTATGACCCTAAAAAGGATCCAACAATTGATTTCAAGAAAAAGTATGACATTGTCCAGAAGTTGTAATGTCTGTTTTCATTGCTTAGAACATTCTATCTTCTTAAATGCTTTATAATTCCATTTGATTTATCCAGTATTTTATTTTTTATTTATCAACTAGATATATATTATATGATATTTCTTATGAATGATTTTTAATCAGTCAATATTATGAAAACTTGTAGTTTAGTTATCTTATGTGTAAAACTATTATGTTTGTTATTTTCAAATGTATATTATTTTAAATATTTCTAGAACTGAAGGTATTTTTAAAAGACAGATCAGATTAAGTATAAATAGACTTCTCATAAAACTACATGAAGTATCTATCGCATTATTATTTTTTTCATTGTGATTTTTCTGTGGATATGTTTTGTATGCTTTTAATTACAATAAATCAAGATCAGATGTAAGAATTTGCCAGATGTTTAGAGGCTTGTTGTCATTGGATTTATGAATGTATTATCATTGTTAAAAGCTGGAATATTTGTTATTATTAAAACACCGCTTATATTAAGAACATTGCATTTATTTACTACTCTAAATATTGAAATTTTAAGCCAAATTTTATATTGAAAAAAAGAAAAACTTTTAACTGTATTTTTATTTTAAAATGTTATTTCCTTTAATGTAAATAGCATTAAAAGAAGTAACTAGGTAACTGGCCCTACTAGATGCTTGTACATGGTTATTTTATTTTAAAAGCTTAGTCTTTTATTGCATCTTTATTTATTTTCCTTTGTAGAATGCTCATTTTGTAAACAAGTGTTTCAATAGAATTGAAATGATTTAATTCATATTTAATATACAATTTGCTACTTCTTGTAGTATAACAAAGAATATTATTTGATTTCATTTTTGTGATTAGATTAATCTTCTCAGTCTATGGATATTAATCCTCATTTGGAATTTTAGCTGTATTAGCTCCTTGTTGAAATTAGATACCTGATGTGCCTGATATTAACAGTATAATTCCTTGGATTTGGGTTGTTAAAAGTGAATGCAACACAAAATTGTCAAAGCGCATAAACTGCCAAGGATGTGATTTTTATTTTTTTCCCACTTATATGAAGTGTTTATTTACTCTAAACCTTTATTTTTTTATTAAACACTGTCTTATTGCAAAAAGAAAAAAGGATGTTTACTTTTTTTAAAAGAAACAGTAAATTATTTGATTATAAATGATTTTAAATTATTATGTGTCACAAATATTTGGTTGTTTTCCTTTGGACTTAACTAATTTCAATTTCTATTATACCACACCAAAATAATTAAAATACTTAACTGAAATTAAAATTAATTTTAACTTATCATATACTAAAAGCTCAATGGCAGTGTAACTTTGCTTTTTTATAGTTTTTATTGTAAGAGGGAAATAAGCAGTACTTATTACACATATAAATGTTGACCAGCTAATTCACATTTAGTATCATGTTACATAAAGTATTGTTTTAATATTTACATTGCTTTTATACTTAGTTCCCGTAATTGCAAATACTGATATGTTTTTGTTTCATATGAGGTGATTTATACTAATGTAATCAAGGAGAATTATTAGGATTAGTTTTAGTTTTATTTAATTCACATTAGCACATACTTTAACAGTTGCTCATTAGAATTTAAGAGCAAATTATATAAGTGTATATATCAATTATTTATTGATAAGGCAATAGATTTACATAAATTCACCTGTTTTTAGCTAAATAAAGCAGGAAAAAACTATTAAAAGTTTTAATTTCTTGTTAGCATCGAACATGTTAATCTTGAATAAAGGAGTGAGAACTGTCTAAATTCCAACATTGTCAACAGTTAATTATAGGTAATGAAATCATGTTTATTATTGATTTGGTTGTAATTTTTTTATTAACTGAGATTTATATTTTTTAACATGATCAGGTAATGTAGTATCTGTTGAATTGAAATAGTTTGTTCTTCATCTCTTGTAAGTGTACTTTTTCCTCATAATGGATGAGAATTTAGCTTATAAATATTCTTTTTTTTATAAAAAAAAAAAGGTAAGATAAATAATAAGCAGCGTTATGAACAAAACAATTTAATTGTATTGTGTATGCATTTGCATTTAATCAAAGAGTTAGAATTCTTGTATTTTTGTGAATGATCTGAAGCTTCAGTTTTTAAGACTACTTTTGATGATATCAGTTGAGCTTGTCATTCAGATGAAGAATGTAAGGAAATCCACAGAGTTAGAGTTAATTAAAATAAATATATATTTTTTTATTCTTGTTTATTGTAATCTTTATTTTTAATACATGTTTAATTATTCTCGTATATTGCTCTTATTTGTCTTGTAACATGAAAAGTTGTTCGCTACTATTTCTTCAAATAAATGTTAAAATATATTGACATAATTAATATATGAAAATTAATAAGTTTTTTTTCAAAAATAATAGAAGCAAACAAGTCTGTAATGTTTAATTAAAATTGACACTTTGTTTTTATTTTTGCTTATATATTAAGTTTTAAATGACTTGCGTTCATATTTGTTTTCTTCAAATTAAAACTGATTTAATATTCTTTAATTGCCATTTTCTTTCTTACTGAAAGTTGAAATTCATATTAAGGTGGGGTTTAGTTATGTTTGGTATATAAGCTTAACCTCTCACAGTTGCAACCACTTGTTACCAGATCTTTTAAATTGCTATGTTTTGGAATAATTATGTATTTGGTGGATAAAAATATTTACTAATATTACAATGTTTCTTTTGTTTCTGAGTAAGCATTTGCTGAAGAACTATTGTTCAGCATTTTGCATATTCATATTTTTATAGCTAAGTTGAAGAATATTTAATTAATGTAAAAACGGACTTTTATTAATTGTCCATCGAGGTGGGTATAGAAACACTAAGCGCATGACTGTGAGTTTTGTGAATTATTTACAGAATGAAATTGCAATTAAAAACATAGTTTATGTATATTACAAAGAAAATAATACAAAAATTATTTTGGGAAAAAGATTAAGTTTGGCAGGCACATATCTGTTTTGTGCTCAGTAGTATGGTAGTTGCCTTGAGTAGGTGTATTTTTTATCTTTCTCAAAAATCTAATATTGTCATAATTAAAAAAAATAATAAAGTACAAGTTGTCTTAATTTAAAATACTGACAAAATTCGCGCAGCATGAACAAATGTGAATTTTGTAAAGCTGTTTTATAAAAAATTGCAAATCTTCCATCATGGTATCTTATGGTATCAGTAGATTGTTATGCCATTTGTATTGATTAATTTTATTTTTTGTGTGTGCTATTTAATTTTTATTTAATATTTTCTTTAATTTTTATTGATTTTTTTTTGCAGTTCTGTAGATTTGCTACTTATTTATACTGTTAACCTGCATTTCTTTTTTGAGAAATTAGTGTTCTTTTGTCTTTTTTTAGAAAAATAATTTATTCTTTGGTGAATTTTAAATTGTCCATAATGAAGATCTTCAGTAAAAATATTTCTTTTTATAATTGCTATGAATCTGTATTTATTTAATTTCATTGTAAACCAAAGTTAATGGTTTATAATATTATAATAATAAAATGTTTTAGGTTATATAATAAAAATATGCAACATGTAAATTTTTTTTTTTTTTAATTAAGAATAAATGCATTCTCATATCTTATTTTATTACTCTTTTATTCAGATTCTTTGTTATAAAAATTTTAATTTTTGCTTTGTGCAACTAATCATCTTTTGCATCACATAAACATTTTTTTTTTAAATTTAATATTCTGTCTATTTTAAAATATAATGAAATTTATTCGCAGTGTTGTAAAAACATAGGAATTGATTTTAAGCCTAAATTGATACATTATGTTTAATAAAAACGCAGAAAATTTGGTTTATTAATTATATTTTCCAGATAAGATACCATGAATTTTCATGAAATTTTTATTTAAATGTGTAAATACCAATATTATTATTAAATTTAAAAAAATATTTTATTTAAATATCTAATTTACGGTTTATATTACCATTTTAGTATGTATTATATACAGTATTTATATCCTTACATTAGTCAGAGTTCCATTTTTGTTGTTTTCCTGCACAGATAGACTTCTAGCTGTGTTTTCATTCATGATTATAAAATAAAACTGTCCCTTTAATTTTCTTACATATTTCACCATAAAAAGTGATTTCTGTTTCTCATTTCTGTTAAATTATTTTTTCTCATGATGAAATATCCTGATTATTCTCAATTTTTCATCCATGTTGATTGGTATTTATTTCTCAGAATATAGAGAATTAAAGGATCTTTCTATAAACTGATGAGAAACTCTTAACTAATTCTGTCTTACTGAAAATTTATATATTTCAGAAGTTTTAGTTTTAATGTATATATTTCTTATTTAGATGACAGCTGCATGTGATCCTTTATTAGCGTAGTCATTAGCACTTAGCATTCCCATAATCATTTCAGCACTGTGAAGTAGGGTATCTTATAAACACTTAAATTGTGTTTCTTTATTTTACTAATAATTGTATATTGCCTATTTTAGCACTTAGCATTCCCATAATCATTTCAGCACTGTAAAGTAGGGTATCTTATAAACACTTAAATTGTGTTTCTTTATTTTACTAATAATTGTATATTGCCTATTTCAAAATGATACAATGTAGTGATAAAAAGACTGAGTATATTTTCAGAAGGTGATCTTCGTGAATACTGGAGAATTGACCGATATAGTATTAAATGAAATAGTTGGTAAATTCCAGTGTGTTAAAATGCGGGTTACCATAAGTAAGAAGTTGCTATAAATATTCAACTATAATCAGTTGCTCAAAAAGTCAAGCTAGCAGAAGAGGTGCTTGTCTTATCATCTAAATCTAGGCTTCCCATTCTCTTAAAATATCTAAATATGTGTTAATTCAATGTATAAATCTTATGACTCATTTTGTAGTATTTGTTATAGTTAATTAATAGTTGGTCAGGGCTCTGCCCCCTGGACTCCAAAGGTCTCAAGGCTGGCCGCAGGACATTCTGAGGGCCGCAAGTCAGTTGGGTCTCGCTTGCTCACCCAACCAGCTCCTGAACCCCCACAGCTTGCTTTGTTTACCATTATCATCTAGCCAGAGGACTGCACCCCCTGGACCCTGCAGTGTTTGTTATCCTCATGGTTGAGAAAATAATACTGATAAATAACAAAATATACAGGTATTATAGAAACCTGAAAAAGAAATTAATTTACAAAAGACAGAATAGTAAACTATGGTAACTAAAGTACACGGACCTTTAACAATGAAAACTTCACAACTTATTTCTATCACCATGGTGACAGAAATATAATGATGAAGTAAAGAGATTAATTTTTTTTCTTTAATGAATATCTTTAATTGACAATTTAACCCTAAGGGGATTGAGTCTCAATCTATGGCTTAGAATGTTTCCTGGGATAACATTAATAAATTGGTCGATTGGTTCTTGCCCGATGAGAGAACAAAAAAACAGATGAATTTTCTGCTTTATATATAGGATGATGTTCTATAAACTAGATGTTCATTCTTTACCTCTGATTTTAAATTAAAGTTCAGTATCTTATAATCTGAAGATAAATTACATTAAATGTTAAAATTAGATGAAAATTGTTATTGTTTTTTTGCTGTTTTTTAAGATTAGATATTTTTTTGTCATGTAGTGGTTAAGTATTAGCATTCTTTTTCTTTGATTTATTTGATTGTTGTACAATAGTTATTTCCATGTTATGTTTGTAAACTATTACTTTTAAGTCTTTCATCTACAAATACAGTAAACAAGCTTGTATTACTTGTGTGTGTGCACGTGCATGCACACCATGTCTTTATGTGGTTCATGTTAATTGAGTGCACAGAGTGAAATATTTAATATTTGTTAATATTGTTCTATAAAAATATATAAATTATAATTCCACTTAACCAACCAATGTAAATACATTATTGGCATTAAATTAAATACATACATTGGTTGTTAAGTGGAATTATAATTTATATATTTTTATATTATATATAACAACGAGCCATGTTAAATAAAATTATTCTAATATTGTTCTGTTCTTTCGTCTTTAGAATGTGACAGATTCAATTTAATGACACTAACTTATGCACATTTTTGTATAGTATTTGGAAAAAATTTTAACACTGATTATTAAAAATGGACAGGGTAATACATTACAATTTTTTTTAATTATTATATTAAGAAAGTTTTAGAGTTAAACATGTTCCGCTTATCTACTTTATATTAACTGTGAATTTTTTCACAGATATATTGTAATCTTGAATAGTATTTTCTTAATTGTTTTATTATTTTCTTTTAATACAATTCCATCATTCATTATGTATGTATGTATTTGCTATCTAATAACCTAAAGAAAACTTTCATTGGTGTTGGGTTTCATGTTAATGTAGCATGTGTTTCAGAATGAATATCCCAGTTTTAAAGTTGTGTAAGATTTATTAAGTTTTACTTAGATTAAATTATACATGAAATGAAAGGGCATCTGATACAAGTTTTCCTATAAGTGTTCAATGTGAGCGCTATTCGTCACATGGTACACATCCAGCCGATAGGAGAATTCATCCCATCTTTAATCAGCAAGTCTGGAGTAATCACTGCGACAGCTACTTCAATCCTGTGTCTCAAGTCAGATAGGTCAGCTGATAACTGTGGCACATACACTTGATCCTTTATAAACCCCCAGAGAAAAAAATTACGTGGGGTCAGATCAGGCAAACATGAAGGCCACAGCAAACAAGCCTTGTCATCTGGTTCCCAGTGGTTGGGAAGAATCATTCAGCCAATCACATACAGTGAAGAGGCGCACCATCTCTTTCCAAATAAACTTATGAGGTTCATATTGCAATTGAGAAGAGAGCCTTAGTTATAACATATCAAGATAGCTTATTACATGCTTGCTTCCTCGAAAAAGATTGGCTTCCTGTACTCTTCCTTTCACAAATACAGCCAGTGGTTTGAAATTGTTTATATCATCTACAAATGTTATTGTCACTCCGGGATCACAGCGGAATGCATATTAAACTGTAATTACAGATTCTTACTTTGCAAACTGCGGAACATTTTCTGTTGGCAGGTTGCTGTCTTTGCTACCACTGCTTTCAAGCATAAGGTGCAGGAAACAGTTTATGAGCTTGCGCACAGCAAAACTGTTTGAATTCCTCTTTTATTTCATATTTAATTAATCAGTGTATTTGAAACTTGAGAAATATTACGTAGCTGTAAAACCCTGATATTAATTTTGAAACACGCTATATTAATAGGTCCATTTCTGTTTACTTTCTGTACTGTTTGTTCTTTGTAGAATATATTATATATATATATATATATATATATATTATTAAAATGCTATTTAGTTTTTCGAAATCCTAGTCAAAGATGTGTGAATGTGTTAATAATATAAACAACTTGTTTTGTTGTGTATGTTAAATGTCAGTTGAAGTTCTTAGGCAACAAATAATGTATATTTGAATATCCTAGTGTAGAATACAGTATAGTATGACTAGCTATGCTCCTTTGATGTCTGTCAAATATCAGCTCAGTTTTCTTAGCTAACAAAGCTTTTCAAATAAGCTTTTTTCAGATAATAAAGCTTTTCAAATATTCTAACTCGGTCTTCTGTAGTTGTGGTTGCAGCTTTATATTGTTTATGGATTTAAATTATTTTACACACCAAATTTATTTTTTTAAGGAAATATAGTAGTTATATTTGTTTACAATAGGATGACAATTTTTACTGAATGTTGTTAAATTAATATAACTATTATCAGTTATATCATTTTAGAATATCTGTTTACAATACCTTTAAAATTACGTATTTTTGGGATGCATTAATTTTTTTTCATTGTAATTTTTGTTGAAATGAGTTACGTATTGTAATGACAGATCAAAAAGTCATTCATGAGCCTTGCCCAGTTAATTGTTCTGGAGAACTGTAACTTCATTTTTACTCATCAGTTTTACATAAGTAACATTTAGATCTCACAGTCAAGTGCAGTGTTTCAAATTAAAATTTACTTGCATATTTTGATGACAAAATTGCTAAGCAAGCCTCTAGTACTAAGTTTTATAGCCAGAGTTGAGCATTATACAAAAAAAGAACAGCCAGAACCAGTTTTTAGGTTTCAGTGTTTTTTTCTCATACCTTTTCTATTTATATATTTTGGCATCTTTTGCTTTTACTAAAATCACACTTCTTCTGTTGACTGCACACTAAAGAGTATTATTAGACATGAAGTCAGCAACTTATATCACACTAAATTATTTTTAGTAGAAGCAGAGAAGAAAGTCTGAAATATTTTTATGTTTTTCATATAACAGAATTATTTATCTATAATCCAGATTTAGTAATTTTACAATTTAATATAAATTTCAAAGCTGGACACAGTTGTATTTTCATTCGAATAAATGACCTTTGTGCTGTTTAAGGGATTTTCATAATTTTTTTTACTCTTAATTTTTGTATCTCGCTGAATCCTTTATATTTTATATAACATTTGTTATCCTAGAACATATTGGCTGTCAACATTTAAAAAAGTTGAATATCTTTGTTAAACAAAATTTGATACTGTTGTAATGTTATTGTGTTAAAATTAGTTAAGGGTTTGAGAACTTCAGCCAGTACCTAAAAACTTGGAAGTATGAAGTTAGCTGAATTTTTTTTTTTATTCTTAATCTAATTGAAGTTATGACTCAGGTATCAGGATGATATTGAATTATGACTTCAATTAAAAAACATTCATTCATTGATGAATTTTTTTTTTGTTTTAGCATAATTTAATACTTAATACAATTTTAATTTGAAAATTATAAAATTGTACTATAATACCAAAGATATTTGTTTAACTGGTTTAGTAATTTTTAGTTCAGGGAGTCTCATTAGCTCAATTTTCAATTATTGGCTGTTTAATTTAGATTTTATTAGAATTAATTGAAATCTGGCACAACTGTATAAAGTTTATACCTTAATAAATGACTGTGTATAATCTGTATTTATCATTAGCAATGGAGAATTAAAAGCGGTGTCATTATATCATTATGTGTATTATGTAGCATACTTTCCTTGTCTGCATACTCTTTCAGGGGATAGAACTTGTTAATGAACGATTTAAAATAAACTACAGTATCAATGAAATTGAATGTATATCGGATTGGACAACGAACTTTTGGTCAATAATTGGGTTGTCTTTTGTACTTTAATAACCATAACTATGTGTTTAGACTAGACTAGATTATAAATGGTATATTTCTGTGATTTGATTGTTTAAATGATATTTGTTTTTTTAACTTTTTTAAGTGTTGTATAATTCTCTCCGAAATGTCTTCCACTTTTTTATTATATAAATGCAGAAAATAAAATGAAAAGTGATCTATTAAGTAAATTGAAAATGTACATTAATAACGTGATAAGTTTATTTCATGGATGTAATAAATATAGTAAGGTTAGATTTTAAAAATATATATTTTTTATATATATAATAGTAAGGTTGGTTGGTGCCTTTTTTTGTATGTAAAGAACTTTTTCTTTTTGACTTCATTTATAGTTTATTTACATATTTTTAGAATTTTTATATAATGTTAAACTGTAGTTTTTTTTTTTTAATTGGAATGGAATACTACTTTTCCTAGTTAGTTAAACATTTTTTCTTAAGGTTAAAAAAATGTATATAAAAATAATATCTGATTCTATTCAAAAACACACTTATCTGTTATATTTAAATATTGTATTTTTAATTACATTTAGTTTGCAATACCTGATACATCAAATTAGTATATAAGTTCATTTCAGTAATTTTACTTAAGTACTTATCTGATTAAAAAGTATCTTCCTTTTATAGTAATTTTATTTATATATGAATATTTTTTTATACTATTCTTGTATTTTGATTTTATTATATACCATAAAGATATGTTCTAGAAAAGAACTGCTTTATATTGTGTGTGTATATATATATATAAATATATATACACACACAGTTAAATTTGGATAATTGGATCACATCGAGATACATACTATTGTTATTGAACATGATTTAGCATCTTATAATTCAGAATTTTATTTCTAATAAAGAAATAAATATAATATTGTATTATGTTTAATATGTAACATTATTTTATGTATTAAAGATACATAAAAAATATTAAATTTGAAAATAATTAAAATTTTTTGTAGGCCTACTTCATTAATAAAAAAAAAGTGATAGAAAAGTACAAAATAGAAAAGTACAGTTCAAAATGAGTGCCTTTTGTGGTCAGTAAAATACAAAAATATGACTTTAGTGTCTCTTACTCAGTTAAACCTTTTGGAAAAATTGTTGTACTTTGCTCTGGCATCTTCCTTTCATTATCTGGTATTCTACAAATTTGGTACAGATTCCGTTTTACTAACAGGCTTCCTTCACTATCTTCTTGCATAAAATACTGCTGAAGTCCAATGAATTTTTTTGCATCTTGTATACCTGTATAACTTCATGTTCGTTTTCATCATCTTCAACTTGGTTCAGATTTGAATTAATGTTTTTTGATTCTTTTTTTCATTATTTCCACATAACTTGAATGAATTTCATACTGTGCAGACCAGTATTTATAAAACCTTTCTCCTAGTGGTCAAGAGAAATTAATTCTCTACTATTGCATTTAAACAACAATTAAATGACTTGAATCAGTAATAACTGTGTTATTTTACAACTAAAATAAATAAACAAATGAACTAGTGGGCCTTATAAGTGGCCGGCGTAATTTTACATGAATTATACGAATATGTTACTGTTTTTACAAAACTGCCCCAATTAAAAGGCTGGCCTGAATAACTAGAATTCACTGGATATATATATATATATATATATATATAATGAGTCATTTAATCGCTGTAGTGTTTACCTAGAATTGAGTAAAAATTTAACCAGTTTTATGTTTAAATTGTTTGGCTGAATAACTTTAATTTTTTCCAGAATATCCAAGTATAGTTTATCATGTTATTATTGAAGTCTTTTGTATTGTAGTTGTTTATGCAGTTTTATAACATTAAGACTCTGGTCTCTTAAGATCCTCTCTTCCTGGATTTGAAGATGCATAAAAAGATCACAGCAGTACTTGCTGCTTGGTACTGTGCTCAAAATATGTATTGGATTCTAACATAAAATTGTTTAAAAATTTTTATTGCATGATATAAAATTTATACGAATCCAGATTTTATTATTGTTTTCTCACTGAAGTAAAGATTTTTAACCAGATATTTAGAGTATAATTGTTTTGTGATGAATCAGTTTTTATATTAGGAATATGATAATAGTATCATAAAAATTGGTATAATTACACTGAGGTAAGCATTGTTATTAGTTTAAAGTTTACTAGATAAGTTAGCATTCAAATTGCTGGGAATGATACACTGTTTAATATTAACAATAATTTGTGATAGATCTATAGATGAAAAAGAAATCATTGATTCTTGTATTGCTTCAAAGTGCCTCTAAGACAGTACAAAAACTAGTGTCACCGTATTACTTCATACAAAACATTTTATGGTATATGTGAGCTAGGTAATAAAGTGAGGGGGAAATCATTCATTCATTTTAATCTGTTATAAAAAGTTCTACGAATAATTAATGTGTTTATATAAACCTCTGTTATCATAAATTAAAAAGTTGCTAATTAAAAATATCATATCAAAAAAGGAGTGAAACTAGGTAGTACATTACATAGCAGTTGATAAATAATGAAGAGACAGATCATTTTACTTTTTGCTAACTTGAAAACATCAAATATTAACCGTGATAATAGTAGGCATTTTTAGTATATTTGTTGCAAAACAATAAAAATTCTGTAATAAACTCTTTTAAGAAAAGAAATCCTCTAATTTTGTGTATCAAAATAACCACAAAACTAAAAAAAAATGTATTATGTAAATCCTATTTTGCTGGTTACTACAACCTTTGGAACAAAGATTTTGGAAAAATATTTTTATAAAGTTTCATTTTACATCATTTAAAAAACTGTTTATGCATTATTTGATAATTCTGTTACGTACAAGTTAACAATTTTCTATATTTTTAAGTACAAAATATAAAATAAATTTAGGTTCAAAAATAAAAATTACAATTTATAGTGTTAAAAATCTAGAACTATGTCATTAATAGAAATTATTTTAGACTCTTGGCTTTTTCATAATTTTCATTTTTGAGATTTTCTTTCCTTTTCACCCTTCATATTTCTTAGCTGATTATGAAAGCTACTGGTATGAACCCTATAATAAACCTAGGACATGAATATTTGGATTTACATTCTATTCCATTTTTCATCACACTGCACACAAACGTTCCTCATATGAGGCAGATGAGACAAATTGTGCTGACTCTCACCACTAAGTGCTGGATAGGTTGTCTGCAGTATCAGTTAATACCTTTTCTACATGTCTGTCTCCATACTGAACAATATGGACACACATTGCAAAAAAATAGTTTAAAAAAAATATATGTATAAAATAAAAATAGTTCATTTTAAAAGGTAATTCAAAATATTTCATTATGGAAGAATTTCTTCATAGCCTTTCCTTTACACCTGTGCTTTTGATTCAAACCCATTTCGATTAGTCCGTAATTTTTTTCAGATAAATGATATATTTGCGATTATAGTAAATTATACAATATCCTCCTCATCCTCGAAGGTAATAAAAAACTAATAAATGGATGTACACCAGAATTACTGGGTTATCCATTGTGGTGTATGATATATCAACATCTTCATCATTGAAGTCAATTTTAAAAATGGATTCATCTTCATTATTTCATAATAAAAACCTCTAATTGACTATCACGTAATGAGTGCTAAGATTTAATTAATAAATAATAATAATGAAAAATAATCGAGCCTAAAAATATATGAAAGAATGACCACAACTTTAGTACCTGTTAGAATTCATCAAAAATGCAAAGAGAAAAAACTATTGTAAATTAAAGATTTCCTTATTACTTTTAAAAAATATTATTCAATCAAACATTGCAAAATGGATGGCGAAGAATACAAAAAGAATGGTATTACAAAGCTGTGTGGCACAGCCAATTTAGTGACGCTGCTGGCTGAACAACTGGTTGTATTGTTGCTAAATCTTTGATTGCTGATCATAGGGCTAAACAATAAAAACTGTTCTACAGATAGACCAGTGATGTTTCAATAGTGTTTAAAAATGTTAATTGTACAATAATATTCCCAAAAATTTAGGCTTCTTTTGTAATTATCTATTATTATGTATTTCTGCATAGTTTTCGCACATTATTTTATTGTCGCTTTTTTAAATTATAAAGTAATTATACTTTTAAAAATTATATATATATATACACATTTAGAAGATTATTTTCATTTTATTTTATAATTCATTATACTTTTATTATGTGATTGAATATATATATATATATATATATATATATATATATATATATATATATATATATATATATATATATATGTAAACTATACACACAGTTGAAATTATTCTTGCAGTTTGTAGTTGCTCAAAACAATCTACTTATTAAGTAATTTGCTGACATCTTTAAGCACATTGTGTTTTATGTGTAAAATCCATTAAATATAAATATTAGTTTTAAATCTCGCAAAAATAATTATTAATTAGATGGTTAAAAAAGGTAAATATCTATAATTCTCTATATATATTATATATATATATATATATATATATGCAAACAATCTTTATCAATATTTATAAAGGAATTATAATAAAATAAATATAAATATCTGCATTTAAAACATAAAATTTGAAAACTAATAAATTAATACAATTTTGCTACAAGCAATCAAAGCAGAAACCCAATGCATATCTTATGTTCGTTGATTGAAATATGAACATGCGTTTACATTTATCAAAACTGTTGTTTTAATGTATTTGGATTGTAAAGAACTGGTATTTCATGTCACTTACTCTTGAAATTTGACTAAGTGTTTCTGTTTATCGGTACTGGTGAGTCTTATTATTTAGATTTTTTACACTGTTAAAAATAAAAGTAAAATTATGAATAAAATAGCAGTAAGTAATCACTTTTTATTCTTCTACCCAAAGTTATAATTTTAAAAACGCATACAATTTCTATAGTTTATAAATCACTTAATAACATAATCTAAGCCTAAATAATGAAAATATTTCAAAGGAAGACAAATAAAGAAAAATAATGGAGAAGTGACATGATGTGTTATTAATGCGCTTAACGAATTTTTCAATCATTAGACAAAATGATTAATTGTATAAATAGAAAGTTGGAAATCATGTGTGATTGTATAAGTCTCTCATATTTCTTTGCTGACATTAATAAAAAGTTAATAAGAATCTGTCTTAAAATATTGGATTAATTTTATTCACTTTATTTTCCCAACTGAACAAGTAAGTGATAATTAGTTTCAGTAATAGATAAGATACTGTATTAATTTTTCTCCTGTTATTGATGTTTTTGTGTAGCTTATATTTACTGTACTTTTTGTAGCAACTTTTTTATCCATTTATTGTTTCTGGAATTTAGTCTTTTTATATTAGTTAAATATACCTGTATCTTTATGAGCTTATGTTAATCATTTTCTTACAGGGTACATTTATATTCCATGTTTATTTATATTGATGTTTTATTACTTAATTACAAACTATATTTTATGTGTTGCTATTACATTCTTTGTGTTATGAATAGCTTATGTTGTTTTTATCACGGGTAGTACAGCTACGTTTTGTTTTAAGTTCCTTTTTGGTTGAATATTCTTTCATTATCCAAAGGAGTGTGTTGCTGGAGCTTAAAAATTTCTTGTGGCAAAAAAAGAAAGCGTAGCTCATTTTAGAAGTTTATAAGAATTTCTTATGAAATTCTAAAACAATTTAAAAATACTGTGTGTAATTGCTTTATTAATATTAATAGTTTATTCTGAAAGTTTAATTTTATTGTTCTTTCCCGATCTGCTGAAATCCTTGATTATTTTAAATTATTATGTGATCTGGTATAAATCTTTAATTTTTGATTACCATTTTCTTAAAAATATTTAAGTTAACTTTTTGATCTTTTGTAACATATATATAATTACATAATTGTTATAATTAAAAATGATTTCCAGCTATTTTACAGTAAGTAGGTGTTTACCTTCATTAACCTCTTTTGGGACTGGCGCTTCACTTACACGAATGTGGTAAACTGTCTGCATAAACTGTAGTTTTACACTCAGGTTTAAACTCATGTTACAACTTTATCTTTTGAGTATTATCATCGTGTTAATGCGACTAATGTAATTCTTTCACAGACATGTGCTGCACTATATTAGCTTTAAAATGAACTGTTTGCCTTATCATAGGTCACAGCTAACAGCTGAAAATAGAGTAATATCATGTTCCAGTGTTCTAAAACCCTTTGTAAGTTTTGTTGAACTCTTAGTAAACTTGGCCGCTTTGATGCATTTGTGTACAAGATTTCCTTTTTCTCTTTTTGTGGACAAATCACAGAATTTATCCGACACGAGTGATATAACTGAAAAATTCTAAGAGAAGATTCAGGTGATGAATGTGAAAGAAAATGTTCTAGTGATATTTTTGATGATCATAATCACGTCTGCGAATGAGACATACTTAGTATGCTTCATTTTTCCAATAATAAAGTTCAACCACCTGGCTTCCATCTTTTAAAAATTCAAGAATTGTTAATTAAATAAATTGAAAAAAATTTCTCATGTGTTTTAGCCTCTTCAAAATAAAGTAACCTAGTCTGAGCATGAATTAGGATTTACAGTATGTTAGTCCTGAAAAGTCTAAGTAAACGCCCAACTTCTGATAGTTCTTTATTCATCCTTTCACACATTATTTGATATTCAATTTTTCTCATTTTTACCATACCTCCTTATTTAGCTAGACTTTTATTTTAAAAGATACTCAATGTCCTAATAATTCAAGAGCTGTTATTTACTATCATCCTGTACTGCTGTAATCTTGCCTTTTATAAACATTGTTTTATACAGTTTAATAGAACACTCTGTTAATAAAACTATATTTATTTTTATAGATATGTTAAAAGTTGACGTTTTAAATTAATCTTAAAATAATTATCATTTTTGCCATTATTAGTAACATATTAAAACCTATCTCTATTGAAATCTACCTAACTGATTTATCTCAATCAAAGGTAGTCCCTATTTGTCGATTGATTGTCGCCTTCCTTCTGTTTCCTTTATTTGTTTTTCCTCGGGTGATCACAGCAAGTCAGGTCAGCCGTCACCTTGATCCATTTGTCATGCTAGAAACTTCTGTTAGCGTGTCCAATTTTTTATCCAGAAGTTTCACAACAAAACCGAACTTATGGCTAAGGTGTCCATTAAATAAAGCTGAGCTTCCTCTTTCTAATATCTTACTCAGTATAAACATATTATGGAAAACTATCATTTGATTGTTATAATGTGGAGTAATTTGTGGCCAAGTTATTAAGTTTTATTGGATTATGAAGTTGTGAACATAAGGACCAGATCTGAACCCCGAATCCTTTTCCAGTTGGTTTCTATAACTGATGGTGATAGATTTTTTTTAAACTTATACTGCTTATTTTTTAACCTACTTTGAAAAAATGAAACGTTCTCATTCATCTCGTTTGTGTTATGTGAAGTTCTGCAATTCTTCTTTCATTGTTAGCTTGCATAAAGATCTGAGATTTTTATTTAATATACTCTTTACCTGTTCAGATGGTGTTTTGAGAAATATAAGTCTTCAGCTGCAGGTTTTTTTTTACTTTAAATTTTATATATTCCTCATATAGTCATAGTATTTAATTTTTAAATATATTTAATAAATTTTAATATTTATATGTCGGTTGGCTTAAAATATCTGACATTAGGTTCATTATATTTATAAAAAATTAAATTATACATTTACATTTAAGTTTAGAGTTGTTTAAAATATTACTGATTCGAGAATTTAATATTTTTTTATTTGTTCTGACTGATAATAAAATAAAAATAAAAAAAACAACCTAATTGATTTTGTGAGGTTGTTATGGGCATTTAAAAATAGATTAAGGATTTTAGATTTTTATTTTTTTCTCCAAATAATTAAAATTAATTACATGTGAAGACTTGTAGATAATTGTAATGTAAATTATTATTTCAGTAGAAAGTATGATTTTTAATATTTTATACAATGATATATTTTATTTTAATACCTAACCCTATCTATTGTTTGAAATATGTTCATATTATATTGTTTTTGATTAATATATAGAACCTCAATTTACCTTTTTAGGTTTAATGTTATAATTGTTCTGAGACTTATAGGAATTATTGCTTTTAATCTTTATTCAGCATTATTTTTCTAGTATTATGTTGTAATTAGTTACTTGTATATTTTATTTGATTGATTACAACTTATCCATTTTATGACTGGACTTTTCCTTTTTTTAATAAATAAAAATAAATATCAAGTTTTTATTTTAGTTTTTGTCATTATAGTTTTTTTTTTTAAATTTCTTAATGTATATTTTATTTTTGTATTGAGAAGTGTATAATACTTCCGTTTTAGTCAGCTTCTTATGAAAGTTGATTTTAAACCACAGATTGAATATTGTTAATATAATGTAAGTACATTGCATTAATCAATAAATTATGATTTGTGATTTCCAATTTTTATAAAATATCAGTAATAATAAAATAATTAATCTTTTAAAAATTCAAATAGTGAAAAAAGTAAATGCAGGATGTAGAAAGTTCTACTAGAAAATTGTATGCTCATTTTCTGATTTCTTTTTTTCTAAATGTTGTAAATGTTTTTTTATATTATAATTTGTATGCTTAAAATATATATTTATATATGTATTTTATTAAAAATTTTGTATAAATTTGTTATATCACAAAATTGAAACAAATGAAATTTTAAAACGCTTTTTACTTAGGAAACTAATAGAGATTTCCTGTAAAATATACTGATGCATTTTATTATCATGCACATTATTGTCATTTGTCTGCCCAAAAGATTCTTAATTTATAAACACGAGTTTTTTGCATTTATGAGTGAAATTCATAAATTCACTCATTTTAATTAGTGTGTTGCCCAGTAAATAGCCTGAACATATCTTGGTACTTCCTGGTCTTTTTTTGTGCATCTTTAGTATCGATTGATTTACTCATTTCTGAAAGTCATGATGTTTATAGATTGATAAAATACTGGGCTGTTGGAAGGTGTGCAACTTGTTTACTTTTTTTATAACTTTAGTGTGACAACATTTTGACTTTATTTAATAAATATTCTTTTACCAATTTATGTATTTTACTGAATATTTCTAGACTGTTGGAAAAATTATTCTTGTTAAAGCTTGTTGTTGTTTGTCTGTCTGTCAAATAGTTTCCAGTAGGGTTATGAAAAACAGTAATTTACTCAGTTGTTATTTTATGATTACAAAAGAAAAAACAATTTTTTTTTATTACCACTTAAAACATTGTACAGTAATTTGTTGATGTCACAATGATATTTCCATAACACTTGTTTCATAAATGGGAGAATTACATTATTTGTCCATGAAATTAATAATTAGTGTTGTTTTATAAAATTTTAATAGAAGACTTTTTAAAATAAAAGTGGTTAGATATTAGATGCCATCTCTAGATTTACAGCTTTTCAATAATGTGAAAATAAACATTGATTATTTCAATTAGAATGTAAATAAAAATTTACTCAAAGTTAATTTAGTCTAAAAAAAAAACCAAAAAAAACATTGTATTAATGTTCATTTACTTTGCTGAATTTTTGCTGCATATTTATTTTTTTGAAAAGTGATATTTATGACTTCCAATTTATAATTTATAAAACTTTAACCATTTATAATCTCTCTTAAGATGTAAATTTATGTAATTTGTTAGAAAACATATTGTAGTTTATTGTTCTACATTACTATGACTGTTATTTAGAGATAAAGTTACATAATATTAGTTAGTCTCTTCGTTACATGTAGTTTTTTAATATTTACATTGTATCCATTATTGTAGACTTGTTAGAGTTAAGTGTATACCGTCCACATAATGTTATGTACTTGTATATAGTTATATTATACAATTTTAATTATATGAAGCACAGTACGTGCCAAATTTATATAAATATGTTACTGTAAATTATAGATTTTAAGCGTTGTTAAAATCGATTTAAAAAAAAGAATACTACATTAATAAATGCACAATTTTCCTTTACAACATTCATTTTTTAAATTTGCAGATGTTAGGTTTTGGGTAAAAATTTTTTCAGTAATTTATGTTTTGTTTTAAGTACTTTTAACAATATACTATTGCTTGCCATTTTTATTTATGCTATATTCAAATTATTTTAATACTTTTTATCACATTTTTAGTCATGAACGTATAAACAAGTCATTCTCTTGGTTATTTCAGTTAGATATTTTTTAAACTTTACTTGATTTATTATTTTGATATAAATTCAAAAAATGTACTTAATTCATATTCGGTCATTATTTTGTTATGTTATTCTAGCTGTAATGTAATATATGTTTTGACAACTTTACTTACTATTTATTCTTTATTACCTACCTATATATTATGTATAGATATAGACTTGTTAACTTGACAGCTACATTATTTTTTTGATGAAATTCGTTCCTTACTGATATCTATGGTTTAAGTGAATCTATGAGGGTAGGTCTAATGACATTACATCCAAATGATAGGTGGCTGTAACATCATTACTGCAGAATATACAGTACTTTTTAAAGAAAATTCATCTTTTAAAAATTTGTTTTCAGTAACAATTATTATAAACTTGTTACAAATATACTACACGATCCTTTGAAATTTCCAATTAGTAGAAGTCGAAATTAAGTTAATTATATTCAACTTCACCATCTACATTATCATCCCTTAAAAGACTTTTACAATCATCTTTAACTTCTCCATAATATCTCCCTTTTAAGTCCATTTAAATTTTTAACTAATGACTATTCAAATGATTTTTTTCTGTGTAGAAAAAATGTAGTGATATCTAATAATATAATTCATTTCCAGGCAGAGCAACTCTTTCAGTTTAAACAGACCTACAATAAAAATGATAACGATTTTTACTGTATCAATCTTTCCTTTTTTTCAGTATTGTATTTTCAGATGTTTTTCTGTAAATTAAAAAAAAATTAATGTGTATCATAAAATTCTGTTATTTGACGAATAAAGCCATACATTAAATTTTTTTAAATGTTTTGATTTTTCATTTTTTTTAACAATTTTTCATAACTGTGTAATTTTCTAAACAATTCTCAAAAAAAGTAGTAAAATTGCACTACTTGATAGAAGGTTGTCAAAAGAAAAGGATAGAACTCTCTCAATGATCAGAAGAGAAGTTAAATATCCATTTAAATCAACGGTGTGAAAATATGTTCATACAAACATTAGAAAAGTTAACAGGAAAAATA
The DNA here is from genome assembly GCF_047948215.1 of Lycorma delicatula. Lineage (NCBI taxonomy): Eukaryota > Metazoa > Arthropoda > Insecta > Hemiptera > Fulgoridae > Lycorma > Lycorma delicatula. Next base: position 21,708,982 of record NC_134458.1, read on the forward strand.
TTTTGGATGTAAATAAAAATGTTATGTAAACTAAATTGTTTAATCTTTCAACCGCAGATATAAACATTTTATAAAATGGTTATGCACCAAAATTATGCTGAAGTTCAATTACATATATATATAAGATCAATATCTACATTTTTTTATCGGGAAATGACTTAAACAAATAAACACATTGCTTTATAAACAAAGTTTTATTTGTATTCTTTGTTGTATCAATTCCTTTTTAACAATCTTTGTAAATTAATTTATTTTCACTTTATATCACACATGATTACATTCAGTCCACATGTGGCATTTTCCAACCTTAGCCCCCTCTTCTGTGTAAACTGGTCGCTAATCTTGTGTATGCACAGTGCAGCAAATTCAATACTAAAGAAATTTAGTTTCTCTACATATATAATTTAAGGCAATATTTTATGACTTATTAATGTCACCAGCTTACTATAAAATCTAAAATGTTAGGTTAGGATGCATATTTCTCAATTTTTTACTTTTTAATTCTTATATTTTTACACATTCAGTATTTTTTTATTAACTTTGAAAGAATGTAACTGTAAAATACAATTCAAATTGATTTGATTCGTTACATTAAAGTTTTTAGAAATAAAACTGTTCTTAGCTGGATGTATCAGAACTTTTTCTTAACTATTCACAGAATTTTTTATTAGGTTATCTTTCTACAATAAGGTAAGGATAATTGATTGTAAATATTGTGAAAATTTTTGTATATCATTTAATTATGGTTATTTATGTAACAGAATATTTCCTGTAGGAATTATGAGACCTTGTCAGTAAGGAAGGTTGTGTGTTTTTGAGGAGCAGATAGTTTTATTATAAATGATACAATTGGGGGTAGGAATCTAGACTAAACAAAAAGGCTGTAACAAGCTTTGATTCTACATGTCTGATATTAATGGAATTGCAGCTGTAATTTCTAAGGTAATGTTTTCTTTATATCTTTTCCATGTAGAAAAAAGTATGATTGCACCTCTTAGGAAAGAATTTGTAAGAGGAATGTTAAGATAACTGATCTCCAGGCATAGAATAAATAATAGGCCATCAGAAAATTAAAAATCATGACTTCTTAAAGAAAAAGAATGGATTGTCAGAACTTTAAGTAAGTAGGCAGCTTAAATAGGGAAACAAATATGTATAAAAGGAATTATCAGATAAAGTGGAAAGAATAGCAGGACTCGTCTCAACAATATGTTATGACAAGGCTAGTTAGTTTTGGTTGTTCTGATATTGAAAACTCGAAGAGCATTTTTCAGATGAACGAACTTCTGGCACATTTCTTATTGGCCAGTAAGTTCACCATCACAATTTCATACGGTATATGTTTTTTTGAAGTATATCAAAAATTCAGATTTTAATTGTAAAATTAAGTATTTTTCATTTAAATCTTACAACAGATGTTGAAAATATCCTCCTTGATTGTGGGATCAACATGTTTGATGGAATGTTCTAAGAATTTTAGTCCTGATGTGTATTTCTACTTTTTTTTTTTTTAACTTTCTGACCTTTTAGGCTTGTTCTGGAAAGCAGTATAGTTTAGTTGATCCCACAAATAAAATTACAAAGGGAGAGGTCAGAAAATGTAGACTCGTAAACAAATTTTGACTGCCAAAAAATTCAGATAAGCAGAGTTGCTTTTCAAATTAAACAAGGCTACCCAGTTTATTGTAATATCCTGATAACATTTAGCAGTTAATTTTTCTAACCCACCAGATCAGTTTAGTGGTGAACTCATCATCGCAAGTCAGATAATTTTGAACTCGAGAGTTTCAAGGTTCAAATCTTAGCATAGTCAATTATTTTAATACAGATTTGAATACTAGATCGTGGATACTGGTTATTTGGTGGCTGGCTTTCAAATAATCACACATTTCAGGAATGATCGACCTGAGACTAAAAATTACACTTCATTTACATTCATACATAACATCCTCTGAATTAATACCTTTTAGTGGTTCCAGAAGCCAAACCGAAAAAGAAAGTTGATTTTTATGATAGATTGGCTGACTATTCATTGGAAACTGTGTGACATTTTTCAAAGAATGCAGAGGTTTTCACTGAAAAATTGAGTGATTTTCAAAACTTCATACTCTATTGTTTTAGTTGTTAATTTATCCATGCTTTATCTGAATAAAAAACATTGTCAAAGTATGCATATCGTCACAAACATAATATCTATCTGCACGCTCTATAGTTTTACAGTCGTCTGGTAAAGTTAGGTTCTCCATGTTTGTGCAGTTATTGATCTCATATGTTTATGGTTGTTTTTAAGTCTTCTGAACACACTGATGAAAGTCAAGTCTGTTGAGAATCCTAAGTGACTTGTGCAGAATGTACAACTGAAGAATGTTTAGCATAGTCAAGGAAATGTGAGTGGCTGACCGTTTTATATATATGTATATACACATACACACACACACACACACAATAAGCTCTTATTTATTATTTATAAATAATCTTTTGAACTGATGGTGGTTTTAAGGTCTGGGGGATGTGAAACGCAAAGATATGTCAAAATTTTCTCGAAGACAAATCATGGTACCCATTACAATAGATAACTTTCTTATGAAATTTACCTAAAATTCTATAGAATTTTTAGGTTTCTTAGTTCCAGTATATAAAACTGGAAATGAAACTCTAATGTTACAAAGAATGAAAAAGAGGGGTAATATAAAATATGGACTCAAAGAACTAAAATTTGAAAGGATTCAGAAAAAATTCTTACTTGCTTCCTAAGTGATTATTACACTAATAAATATAATGCGCGCAATTGAGTTTACTTGTTTCTTACAACTAATAATGACTTCTAATTAAAATATAAATACTATATTACTTTCATTTTTTTGTCAGAATTATGAAAAATCATTTTAATATTTGATTTTTTATACTGTTAAAGTAGTACTGCAAAAGAAACTTCATTAACCCTCACGTTACCAAGCAAGGTATTCTAACTAACCCAGGTTGATTTTTTCCTTATAATAATTTTATGTGAAGAGATACATACTTGTGGTTTCATGACTTTGTCCTGAAATGATTGAAATTGTATTCACATTCATGACTGACCCATTTTTTCTTTGTTTTTATAGTTATTATGGACAGGATATATTGGTGGGGTTGTGAGACTGCCCTAGTTAGTGTGAAATGCCAAAAATGACAACTGATAATTTTTTCACCAGTTGTCCCTTGGCTGCTGAACTATTAAAACAAAACATGTCACTGGTTGGTACCCTGTATTCTGATAAGAAAGAGATTCTAAAGGAATTTTTGCCCAGAAAGAAGTTCATTCTTCAATGTTTGGCTTCACAAATTATTAGTTTTCTGTGTTCTAAAAAGGGGTAAGTCGGTAATCTTACTCTCTACTCAGCATCATGAGAGGCAAGTGACGGGTGAAGAAAGTGAATACAAACCTGAAATAATACTCCATTACAACAAAACTAAAGGTGCCGTAGATAATGGAGACAAAATGACTAGAGAATACAGCTGTGTTAGAGGAACCAGAGGGTGGCCACTAAGACTTTTTCATGGAGATGGTAGATATTGCAGCACCGAATGCATAAATTCTGTACACACAAAGATTTCCTGAGGCAGGAGAATAATCGGAGCCGATGGAAACTTTTCATGACAGCTGGCATTTGGACTCGGCAAAGGCAACGTGGAGGAAAGAGCTAGAAATATCAACAGTCTTAAGAAGGAAGTAAAAGATGCACTGAAAGCATGTGGTACTGAAATTCTGACAGCAGTAATCCAACCCGAAAGTTCCAAGTTACCATCACAGTGCTGTCAAGATTGCAAGAGAAATGAAGATAGTAAAACACGATTCTATTGTGTAATGTGCAAGAAACTTGTTTGTAATATACAAAAAGAAGAAACTGTTATTGTGAAGTGCATGTTATGCAAAAATGTACCTGAATGAACAGTTCAAAAATGTTATTTTGAGGCAAAGCACTAGTTTACTGCAATGACAGCCAAAACGTATACCATTTTAATTTTACTTGTGTCCATTATTGAATTTCTCTTGTGAATGATATAAAATTTATTGTACTTTGCTTCTACGTTCAGATTTTAATACTTTTAATTATTTGAAAAACTGTATTTCAAAACTAAATAAAGCTATTCGTTGAAAATAACAGAATCTAAAAACAAATATTACACTAAATCACAAAGTAGTACTGGGGTAGTCAAAATACTCTACTTGGTAAAATAAAGGTGTTGAAAGGCTTGGCAATGGGAAGGTTAATTTAGACCGGGTCTAAGCCACGCCATCAGACAGGTGAAAATAAATTATGGTATGTCATAACAAAAAAACTTCTATTTGAAAAGTTATATTTTACAAACCAGAAATAAATACTAGTTAATTTGAGACACAATACATTATACTTGTTCTTTTGTGCATATTTATCGTTTCAATTTATTTGAAGTTTGAAGAGATTCTTTAGGAATTCTGAAAATTACAAATTCATAATTATTATATAAACATTTAGAGTCGTACATAGCTGCACGATTTCAATTAAGATAAAAATGAAAAAGGACTCTGAATCTAACAAGAATTTCCACTAAAACTGATAGCAGTCTTGGACATCTCTTCGTAATGCTGGGCAGAAAGAAAGATTTGCACTAATAAGAATAATGTTTCTAGTGTTCAACTATTTTACAGAAAACATAAAGAGACTACTTACTTATTTTTAACAGATCACCAATATTGATAAGGGTTTCAAAGAAAGCTTTCTCTTTTGAAATACCATTAAAAAATTTTACTGAAAAATAAAACTTTTTTTCTACTGAATGTAAGTAATATTGTACTTATTTATGATTGTAGAACGGTGCAGTTGTCTCGTACGAGAACGTATAAAATATTAGATAATTTAACTGTAATCTGGTGAAAATTTCATTCTCATTGTTTCAAATTCCTCTGTAAAGTTAATGAACAACAAAAGCTGAAATCATGGCAAACACGGCCGTAATTAAAAAAAAGAAAGAAAAGTATATTAAACCCCTTAGCATAAGAGCGACAAAAGTTAATCATTTTTTATCATAATAAATTATATCTTAATATTGTGAAATTTAATAATAGATATCGATCACCTTAATTCATTCTTCCTGATGAAGTCAGGAAGATTATTTATTTTTTATTTTATAATGATTATTTAATCATTACAAAAAAAGGCGTACATTTGGTTTAAATAAACAAAGAATTATATTTACTCTTCCTCATCAAAAAAAAACAAAAAAAAAAACAAATTGCTCTCTTCACCATTATGTAATTTATAAAATATTACAATGAATTACACTACAGAAAAATGGTTTTAATTCCGTTGTTTTTTGTGTAATTCAAATAATTTCTCTCCTAGCATTCAATAAAAGTGTTACAGACTTGATTTTACATCAAATTTACTTCTATAAATCATTTTAATACATACATCCCCCTCTTGTAGTGGTTATATAAAATAAACCATCAAAAATTTCAAATAAAATTTTAAAAAAAACGCAATAATGCTCAATTTAAACAAAAATTTTTAATTTTTGAAGTTTGCACAAATTAAAACAAATAATCAACAACTTGCTGATTCCCACCATTCTAAAAAAAAAGAAAAGTTATTCCAATTATATGCATTTAATAAGGTGAATAGTACTATTTGTCCGATTTCATATCTGCAAATAAAAATTAAATCGAAGGCCAAGCTATTTAGTAACGCAAATTTAAAGAAAACCTGATTAATGAATTACAGCCTAAAATACCTTACCTAATATCTGTTTTTCTTTAGTTTTCTTCTAATCATCCTCAGGAACAACTCTTTTCATTCCCTAGCAGTAATCGGCAAGCATCTTTAGACCATTTTCCCTGGAAGCATGTTTCCATCTCTGACACATCCAAAGAAAAGTGTTCATTGTGCTTATCGTTGCTAAAGTTAAGTGGAAAAAATTTCGAACGTGAACGTAAGATATGTAATTTTCTTTAGACATATTTCTATTTGAAGCCACTTTCTTGATTAAAATTATTTCCTCTGTTAATTTTATTTCTTCATTTTTTGTAAAATCTTGTTTTTTTAATAGTTATGTCCTTATGTTTGTCTCAATTTTTATTTCATATCATTATTTTTTTTGGTCTTTATTATCCCATTTTTTCTTTGTTTTCTGTACCTCACCTTACATTTAGATACAACTATATGGTGGTAAGAATCAATGTCTATTCCTGGATGTAATTTACATTCCATAATTTAATTTGGAAATCTCTCCTAATAATTATAATAGTCTAATAGATGGATTTCACAAATATATATAAAACTTCTTTTATAAATTTCAAAAAGAAATCCTCTTGACTGCCAGTTTATACACACAGGGCAGTGTTGGGAGTCTTACATATATCACCAGTGGCAGCGACCCAATGGCCCCTAACCACCTCCATGCGTAGGCTATCCCTATCCTGTCCACCATGCATGCTTTGGTAGAACACATTATCCATGATAATGTAGCCTCCGTTCACAGTGGAACTTCTTCCTCTCTACGTCTATTCACTTGTGGAGCGACTGGTCTAGTAGGGGTCCGGGGTTCGATCTACAGCACCACAATTAGAGGAGGAGGTCGCTGTCTACATCCAATGTCAGCAACACTATAGATCAGGTCATTGTCGGCCCCAAGCTGAAGGGTTGGAGAGTCCTGCACACCTTGACAGTAGTGACGACCCCAAGGGAGCCCCCAACCACCTCCTTGTACAGGCTGTCCCCTCACCATCCGTCATATGAAGGCTAGCCCTCGTGCAATTTTTCCTGTGGGATCTTGGTTTTGAGGATACCCTCTACCAAGGCAGCCACTTCTCACCATGACATTTTGCCGGTCAACATCGTCTTCAGCTGATTATCTTCATCAAGCCTACCAACAGCAGCGAAGCACCAGGATCTCTTGCTATCACCAGTTTATACTTAGTTAAAAATTCTGAAGGTGTAGTTCTTTAAGTTTTTAATCTAGCTCATACTATCTTGACTATTTTTCCTTCGCTTTATTATAAAATTAATACATGTAATAAACCTCTGTCAATCGGATAATGTTTAATTTCCCACCATATGTGAAATCTGGTTTATTTAATTCTATTGGTAAGCTGTAATCAAATCTCACTCATGTTTTACAGTGGTAGTTCAACGTACATTTGAATGAATTTTTGCATTTTATTGCACGATCAAATGAAAATTATTCTTTTGATCCATTTTTGTCTAAACATCAACTCCAAGGTGGTGTTTGATGCCTGCAGGGTAATTAGAGGGTTAGATAGAGTCTGAAGGTAAGCTGAGAGGAAGTCTGGTTCTAGCAGAGAATACCAGGTCTTAGGTATTGCTTGGTGATGGGATAGAGATGAATGAGCGGTGTAGTTTTATTGTGGTAATAGATTCCACAAAGGGAGAATATTCTGTAAAGTTTGAGTGTTATCGAGCATCGCTTAAGATTAACGCGGTGACAAAGCTTGACTTGGCAATCAATGCGGTGGGTAAATGCCTTCTCAGAAGGTTGCCAAGTATGTCGCAAGGAGAGCTGATCAGAGGTACTCTTTCCGGCTGGTGGCAGGTAGAGCTGCTAAGCAAACAGCTACAGTTGGAGACAGCTATAGTGGATATGGTGCCAACCCAAGATAGGACTCTAGTGGTTAGAGCAAAGGGACATTCTTACGCAGTTTATCTGTACTAATTATATCTTACTAATTCCATTAAAACATTTTCTATAATTTGTCTGTCTCCTTGAATAATTTCATTGATCTATGATTCCGCAATTATAACTGAAACTTTGATCGATTATCCATTCCCCCCCATGTTAATTATCAATTTATTTTGAAACTTTCAGCCAATTTTAATTTTAAATATTTTTATTAAAATTTTGGCCACTTTTGAACTGTTTAACTCACTTGTAAAAATTTTCATGATTAATTACTGTATTACTTAATAAGGTGGTAATAAATTTTAGGTATTTTTTAACCCTTTAAAACATTGTCACCAAATTTTTTATTCAAAAATGCACTTTTCAAGAAGACTTATTGAATAATTATGATAGTTATATAAACAAGAGTACTTATTATTCACAGTTTTAACTGTTTACACAGATGCTCCGAACTAATAATTTTATGATTTTGAAAGTAACACAGATCTATTTTCTTTTTGCAATTGTACTGACCGAGGACACTTTTGAAGCATTAGTCGGTCCCCACCCAGTGAGAGGTCGCCACCTATGTAAAACGGCCATACTGACATTATCGGCCACACAATTGCAATTAGTTGCTCAGTGCAATTTCATACACTGAAACAATCTTACGTGCCACAATATATTTTAAGAGTTTATATATATATATATATATATATATATATATATATATATATATATATATATGTGTGTGTGTAGACTACTTAACATACACCTGAAAGTAATTTCTTACATATAAAGACCAAAAATACCATTTTAGAGAATTGTACATAATATACTGAAAACTACTATGACAAACACATAATATGCAAAAATAAAACAATAAAATTTACAACAATACAACATAAGCCCCGACTCACCTACATAATACATCAAAACATGATTAATAAAATACACAAAATACATACGTAAATACCAAAGATGCAACATCATGTATATACATTAAAATCAATACACTTAATACATTCAGAAACTAATCTTGCCAGACTACATATATACAATACTATGAATAATAATGAAATACACAACAATAAAACACAAGCCCCAACCAAAAAAGAGCACTACATCAACTATGACCCATGATCCTACTCGCCATCCTCTGCCTCTCTTCCACACACAATAGCTTCAACTATGGCAGTTTTACCCCGCCATGCTACTTCCAAGGCAAGTATCTTAGGGACTACATTCCCGACCCTTAACTCCCCAAACTCACCCACTACTGGGTGCCACACCCTAGCATAACATGTTCTGATGAGTGAACGACCCCACAATACTGGCATAGGTGAGAAGCCCTCTTCCCACTTCATCCCAGTTAAACAGAGGCACTGTACCTTCCACAGCTACTTGAGATACTTGGGATTGCAATGAAGCTACTTGAGCTTCACTGCAATCCCTACTCAGGTGCCCCTCCCATGCAGAGTTATAACACTGCTTCCGGTAGTCGACCACGTTGCACTTAGCTGCAAGATGGCCTGATTCACCATAACGAAAGCAGCGCTCCTCCCGTCCATAGTTATAACACTGCTTCCGGCGGTCGAACACGTTGCACTTAGCTGCAAGATGGCCTGATTCACCACAACGAAAGCAGTGCTCCTCCGATGATCTGCGGGAGACCCTACAGCAGATTTTAACTCGGTGTTTGTCCAGCAAAGCCCCGCAACGGCCACTGCATAAGAACGGCCCTCTGCTCTAACCACTAGAGTCCTACTTTGAGTTGGCGCCATATCCACTCATTGAACACTAATCTTGTCTCCACCCGAGGCTGTTTGCTTAGCAGCACTATCCGCCATCAGCCGGAAAGAGTACCTCCGATCGGCTCTCCTGGCGACATACTCGGCAACCTTCCGAAGTCACTCACCCATCGCATTACCAACTGCATTGATTGCCAAGTCAAGCTTTGTCACCGCGTTAATCTTAAGCCATGCTCAATAATGCTCAAGCTTTGCAGAGTCTTCCCTCTTGGTGGAATCTACTACCACGATGAAACTATGCCGCTCGCCGCTCATTAATTTCCATCCCATCACCAAGCAATAACTCAGGCCTGGTATTCTCTGCTAGAACCAGACTTGCTCTCAGCTTACCTTCAGACTCTAACTGTCTAAGTACCTTGCAGGTACCAAACACCACCTTAGTGTACCCGCTACTATTTCCATTAAGATCCAACACATGGACCACATCACTCCCCAGAGCACTGGTGGCAGTGGGTTCACTCACGCAAGTAAACCACTCCTCCCGCCAGAATCTGTTGCACAGGACAACTACTTCCTCCTCGTTGACCCTCTCAATGACAAACACTCTGCTGGAGCTTCAGGACAATGTCTTTAATCTCCTTCTTTAGTTCTGTTTTACAAGCAGGGTCAGTTTCCTGACTTCTTTATCAACCACCCTGACTGTCTTCAACACCTCAGTGTCAGATCCATACCCCATAAGATCCACAATCTTCTACCCCAGGCGCTGATTCTCGAATTCAACTCTGGACCACCCCCTTAGCAGGTGCCTCTGCAGCCTGCCTACAAATGGGAGACCTAGACAGTCCCATACGTGACCTAAAGCCGTTGACCTGCAACATTTCACAGCAAAATATCCATTGGTCACACACAAACCATCTGTTGACCGTGATCATGTTGAAGAACTGGCCACTATATTCCACCAAACCTCAACTAAGAACACATCTATTTAGATGTACTTTTAACTAAAGATGTTTGTCTCTACATATTGAACGATTCTTTATTATAATACATTATATTTCTTACTCTTTATTTAAAATATTTATACAAAGTGTGATGTCAATAACAAAAGATATTAATGTTTGGGTGCTTCTTCTTAAGTTTTCTTTGTATACACTATTCTTTTTTTTTCTCATGCGATCATTGTTCTTTAGTATATATATTGCACTTCACCAACAGTAGTATATTTTATCAAATTACAAAAGAATTCTTTGATGAGTTTAAATAAACTTCATAGAGAAATACTGAATTGATTGTATATAATATTATAATCCAGTTAATTAAAAAAAAAGAAAACTTTCTTCGTATATTATGAATTTTTTTTTAGTAAATTACCGTAATAAACAATCTATGTAGAATTCAAAGTTCATTATTAATTATTATTATTAATCATGCATTTCATTATTATTATTTCACGTATTTTGGGAAAGAGCAAAATACAAAATTAATTTTTGTCGTTGCCAGGGGAATCCAACAACCTGGTAGATTTTCCAAGCTGGAGGAGTTTACTACAGAGTGGTTATGTCTGAAAGGAGGTAGTGTTTGTCATATTATGCGCTCATACTGACCTACAAGTGATTGCAGGTAAAAAAGAAGGAAAAATCCAGTTATTGAAAATGTAATAAGAAGTAAAATAAGATAAATAATGGTAGATTAAGCATTCAATCAACCACAAGGGTATGAAGACTAGCACTGGAATGGAAAATCTAAATGAATAAATGAACAAGGCTGACAGTCGGTTTATGCATGTAATGAAGATTGAGAAGGAGCATAACTGAAAGAATCTGTATAAGAGGAAATACAAGCCTGAATGAAGATCACAGAGGTGATGGCACAGTAAACTGATAAAGAAAAGGAAGTTAGGGATATTTCATTTAGGAGCAAAGGAACCTTACAAACAAGAGAAGGTTGTTTCCAACAGATAGCTGGATAAAAAGGAAAGAAGAATCTGCACTCAACTCACCGGATTGGCAAGTCTTCAAGCATTGTTACTGATAAGCTGGTTTTCAGTTCCGTGGGACCCTTAGTTCTGACAAAACTAAGTGAGAAGAAAGTTTTAAAATAGGATTTAAAACACTACCGCTCATTAAAATTATCTCATGAGTTATCTCATGATATGTTGATCTGAGAGTTAATATGATTATCTATTAAATGATAAAATAATTATAAGATTGTTTACTTGTTTATAAATTATCTAATCATTTTGAGTTTTACTCTAGTATTTTTACTACTCGATCTGGTGATCAAAATTCATCATTCTCTGAGGGTTTTAGTGCAAAATGTATCTTGTTGCTGTATCGTACTGTTTTTAACAGTTTTACAGATTGAAAAATTATTGTTCATAAGCAGCTTTAAAAGCTGTTGAATAACTATCAGACCTTTGTGTCTACTGTGGATAGGTTGACTCTATTGAACATACTGTCTTTAACTGCCACCACTGGGAGCAATCGCAGGCAGAATGTTATCAGGCAGTGCGACATCTAGATCCTGATAATGTTACAGGCTGCATGCTCAGGTGCAGGAGGAGCTGGGCTGTGGTAGAGTGCATGATTACAGACATCATCAAGATTAAGCTGGAGGGTAGGTAGTGGGTGACGGCCAATCTCCAGGAGTGAGCGGCAGGAGCCCACCCAGGTTATCACCTACCGATGACTCCTGGTGAATGTCAGATCCTGCTGCTCAGAAGCGGGCAGTATAAGTATTCCACACCTATCACACAGGAACCATGTTCATGCCATGCGGCCAAGTCCAGTTCCTACGGGAAGAAGGGGAAGGTTTTTTAACAGGTGTGAGCCCACACTACCATCAGATCGTGCCTGATGGCAGCTGGAAGAGCTTTTTCTCCCCCTACGGAAAAAAAACTGTTGAATAAGGTTTTCAACAAATATCTGCACTGCATCTTATGATTTTTTTTTTAAAAGTGACCGAATTTAATATCTTGGAGAAAAAACTTATATCGGTTTAAATCACTTGATTATCTTGTACTTAGTTAATTTAATTGTTTTTTGTCTGTAGAGAAATATAATTTAATTTAAAAATTTTAAATTTTATAAAGATTGTACTAACCATCATATTCATGCTATTGTTAGTAAAGTTAGTTTCATTTAAGTAAATAATCGCCTTGCCGGCCTCCATGGCGCGAATGGTAGTGTCTTGGCCTTTCATTTGGAGGTCTCTGGTTCGAATCCCAGTCAGGCATGGCATTTTCACACGCTACTTGTCATTCATCTCATCCCCTAAAACAATAACTAACGGTGGTCCTGGAGGTTAAAAAAAGAGTAATAATCACTTAGAGAATGAGTAATACACAAAGTTCTTCTAGAATTATCAGTTTATACAAATTCTGTTTTAATTCTAAATGAAAATAAAAAAGTTTAAAACAAAAAATGAAGTTTAATGAAAATGTAAAAGTTTAAAATTATTGCAAATAGTAAAACCTGGTGTTTTGTTATTTTAATTGAGAAATCATTTCAGATAAAACCAGTTTATTTAACTGTAAGTTTGACGATCAGCACGATTAATTTTAATAAATATTAAAATATCGATATTAAATATTTTAACAATTACTATTACAGATATCGCAGACTTATTCTAACCTATTTTTAGCTGTATTTTTCAGCAGCTATAAAGACAGAATTCATCCACTGGATGATATCAAGCTACAAATCTAGTGAACGTATAGGCTTAAATAAATAGGGATTTTTTTTAAATAGATTAAAATTTTTTCACTGTTAATAATTTACTGTTTTTGTTAGGATTGAGTTAATGGTGGGTATTCTCTAGGAAACTCAGCCTGAGTCTAACAAAAAACAAATATTATTAAATGGCTAAAATATAACTGGATTTAGATCATCTTGAGATATAATATAATAAAATTTACACGATGTATTTTGTATTTTTATAAAGTAATTAAAATTTTCCACCAAAACTCTCCAAACTGTCATTGCCTCTCCTATGACACCACACCTTACAAAACAATCAGATGTTTAGTGGAGTCTTTAAGATGTTTAAAAAATTACCAAGTCTAAAATGAATTCAAAGTTTTACAAGTACTGTGTAGAGCCTCAGTGTGAAAGTACTACCATTAAAACTCCAAACAAATTGTTTATTTAACTGTATATATGTTAATTTATTTAGTAAATCCAAATTGTGAACAAAATCCTTCATCTTTGGGTGGCTATAGATTCTATTCTTCAAAGGCTGATGAAGAAATTGTATCAACTTTTTCCATATGCTAGGTGGATGAAATTTTATTGTCTAGTAACACAGATTGAAGTCTTAAAATAGGAGTATCCTGTCCATGAAGCACAGGTCTTAATGTCAATGGTAGATTAATGAACTGAATAGCTTTTTTTTAACTACAGATAGTTTGAAAACAAAAAATTGAAATTATTTTGTTTTTCACACTATACCATTCGAATACCAATCAGCATAGACGAATGAATTCCTTTATATTACTGTACTTTGTATTAAATTTTCTGCACAAGATATACAGAAGAGATGCAAAGCCCATGGTTTTTTTTATTTATTTTGTAAGTTAATTTTAAAATATGCCAGTCAAATTTTGGCTACACCTCATTAACAACCATATCTGGTATAAGTTTGTTACATTGTCCAAAGTATTTGGTCAGCCTTCTGTTCACATTAGCAATTTTTAATGTCATGCAAACAAAACTCATGTAACAGAATGCAAGCCAAGACCGATTACTTATAAGAGGGGATCCAGCGAGTTTTCTAAATAACAGTTAACTTACCAGGTTAGCAGTGCTGTTGGTGGAAAGCAGCCCATCTTTAATAGCCCACCGAGGTGGTCTAGTGGTTAACTCATCATCGCAAATCAGCTGATTTTGAAGTTAAGAGTTCTAAGGTTCAAATCCTAGTAAAGGGAGTTAATTTTATACAGATTTGAATACTAGATTGTGGTTACCTGTGCTCTTTAGTGGTTGGATCCCAATTAACCACACATCTCAGGAATGGATGACCTGACGCTATACAAAACTACACTTCATTTACATTCGCACATATCCTCATTCATCCCCTGAAGTAATACTTTACGGTGGTTCCGAAAGCTAAACAGAAAAAGAGAGAGCCCATCTTTAGAATGACATAAAATAAAACTTGTACTAGACTATGGCAAATGCAAATTTAAGATGCTTACATAATTAATATAATGTTCTATAGTGAATACAGCAACTCTTTTACTACTAAAAATAAGGTAACAACAACAACTAAAATATAGTATTGTGCAAAATCTTTACAAATAATTACTGAAAAAATTCAATGTAAAACTAGCGCCATTGATTCATCTTCAGACACATAAAATTTTCCATATAGTAAAAATCTTCACGAGTCTGTGTTATTAATAAATAAGATTAATTAATTATACTTGTTTATTTTTACTAAAAGTGTTTAAACTCAAATGTAGCATTCCATGAAATGCTTTACCATTTATGATGTCAAAAATTAAAATTGTCTTTTACAAAAAAAACCCTTCAGTTATTTTGTAAAAGAAATCTGATCATGAGGTTTTACATTGTTTTTCTATAATCTAATTAAATTAAAAATTATACTTACTCATGTCATCTAGATGTTGATTGTGTTAATCTTAATCTGATCATCATTTTGACTTTTGAAATTAGCCTTTTCATCTTATTTTTTGTTATACATCCATCACATGTACAATTTTCTAAGAATTACGTTAGTATGTTTTTCCAGCATTAATTAGTTAAAATATCGCAATTTTCTGTACCTGAAACAAACTTGAAACAATCTGGAGAAAGATTAGTATAAAAATAATAAAATAAATTAACAAGTTATTAATATTTTAATTCTTTGGAATCCATTTTTCCTTTTTTATTCTTCATCACACCATTTTTTTCATCATTGATTAGTTAAAATATTACATCATCTATACCTGAAAAAAAATTAATAAAAATATCAAGGTGATTGATAAAAATACAGTTTGGTGTACTTGAAATATACATACATAATAAATAAAAAGTACTTCAGAAAATTCCGTTCAGGTTAACATGGCTTAACAGCATGTACTTAATCTAATCTTAAATAAAAAACAATTTTAAAATAATACCTCGCTTTATAATTGGACCTACTGCGGTTGGGGTATGGAACGCGAACGCGACTTAACATAATTAATTCTAACTTAAAATATATATGAACCTGTAAAAAAACACAACATATAACATAATTAAAAAATAATTACAACCTACTGAGGGGTCTACTGGGGAAACGCGGTTTTTCCTTAATTCTTACATGCAAATTTACTCTAACATGCACATATTTGTAAAACAAAACAAGAATATATAATTACCTGAAAAAGAAAGTTAATCCTATTGGAAAAGGAGCACCAGTTACGAAGTAAGTAGTTCTCCCGTTAATTGTTATTATAAAACTAAATTGTTAAGCCACATTAACGCTGTTTACTCTTAACCTATGTACGTAATCGTTGTCGTACCTGCAACAAAAGATAAAATAAACAACGTTAGTATTATATAGGTACCGTTAGTTACAAAAATTTATTTATTCAGTTGCATTAAGAAAAAACATACTATCTAATTGATGGCTATTCTATAGCAATGCTATAATTCAATTTTATTATTTAAAAGAGTGGTAAAGAGCGACTTAAAAGAGCTTGTGTATCTATTTATGTATTGATCTAAGAAAACAAAACCGTTTATCCAAAATACTTAATTAAAACGAACATTGTTAATCGTTATAATAGAATTAATAGTTAAACTGTAACTTAAGAGTTCAAGAAACTCATTAAATAGAGAACTCAACTTATTGACAAAATTAGCTTAGTAAATTTTTAGATAAAAATTTACATTTGCTGACTAAATACTATCAGAAAGATTTATAAGCAGCCCATGAATACCTAAGTAAAAGTGGATTAGGATTAAATAATGTGCCAGGACGGTGCATATGGTTAATGCTTTCCATACAGAAGGTATGAGATATGCATCATAGGATAAATATGTTGACAACTTATACAGTATTGTAGTTAGTATGTTGTATGGTTTAAGAAGGTTTGACAGAATGATTGATAAAAAATTAAAATATTGCATTAATCACAGTCTAATTACACTAATAAACACAGTTTCGTTAAATGAAAGTTTTATTGTTTTTTTATGTAACTTTTTATGCTGAATTAAAAAAATGCAATCGGAATTTTTCCATCATCTACATACGGTAACATTTTTTTAATGTATTTCTAAATAATATATTTCTACATATTTTTAAATGGAATTCTACATATTTTTTTAAGGGATAACTTACATACGTAAAAGAATATTTTAAATGATTTCTAATTTAGAGTGGATACAAACATATTATGAAGGCAACAGCTGCATTTGCATGGTCGATTCATGTACAAGAGGTTCTAACATGTCAGCACAAGGCAGTCTTCAGAGTGATTCAATTAACACACCAATATTGTTTAAACATTCACTGTGTACGCACATACAGTGGTTTCATTCTGTTTTGTAATTTACAGTCACTGTATCAAGTATGTTGCGTTAAGAGAATAAATATAGCCAAGAAGTGTGAAAATGACCCAAAATTCTGTTACAAGTGTGGGGATTCGATGCTTGAAGAACAATGTCTAGACTAAAAAATGTTATGAAGTAAATTCCGAGCATTAAAAGTTGGAGATCAAGGTAAGAATTGATCCCATCACTTCTACTGTTGAAACATCTCACTGTTTGGGCTAGGGATAGTTGGCACATGAGTTTTGCCATATCGATATGTGACATACACTACAAGATCGTTGGACTATTATATCTGTGTTACAAAAATAAAAGAATAGCTAGTAAAAACCAACATACACCATCTGCTATTAGGAAAGAGCCTCATGGTGAGGATCTACCAGTACCTCATCCTCCAACACATTTAACTTTAGAAGATTAAGCAGGTAACCACTGAAGTCTGACAAGAGGAGCAAGAAGGTCCTACTT
Organism: Lycorma delicatula; assembly: GCF_047948215.1. Classification (NCBI taxonomy): domain Eukaryota; kingdom Metazoa; phylum Arthropoda; class Insecta; order Hemiptera; family Fulgoridae; genus Lycorma; species Lycorma delicatula. The sequence continues at coordinate 21,726,377 of NC_134458.1, forward strand.
TTGAAGCAGAATACTCTTCCCCTGAATCTTATTAGGTAACTCAAAGTGAATTATGACCTTGTTCACGATTTGAATTTGGGAAAGAAATGCCTGAAAGGCTGGTATCTTCTTCAAACTGACATGAAATGTGTTTCTTTCATTATTATCAGACAGACTTTCAAGATTGATATTCTGAAAAAAATAGTTTAGCGTTCTGTAACAATATTTGTGACGTGATGGATGAGCATAACTTTACAGAAAGAAGATTGCTCATAGATTCTTTCAAAAATAAGTTTAAAAACTGTCCTTTTGCACAACGGCAAAAATTTTCCTTCTGTGCCATTAGCAAATGCAACTAACATGAAAGAAACATATAAATATATGAAAATCCAATTAGAAAAAATTCTGTGCAAGTACTAGTGAACTGCCATTTACAAATTAACAGATTCCCAAGTACCGTTGAACTAAATGTTGTAGCTTAATTTATTGCATTTTTAGTGGTTTGCAATTCAGCTGCATTAAATTTTGTTGCTTTCTGTGCAAATGGGGCAGCAGAGGCAAAACAAATCATTATAAGTAAGGAATTAATAATGAAAGCGTGCAGCATTTATGCCTGAACAGAAAAGTGTAGTACATCCCTTACTAGTTAATTTGAAAATGATTTTCTACATCCATTACACATAAAATTACGGCTTTTCAAAAACTTTGTTAAGACAATGGATAAAAACGGTACTGGATTTCATTATTCTAAATAAAAATGCCCTCGCTTTAGCAACACTTAAATTAGGGAAGGAATTTTAGTGGGTTCCTGATAAAGAACTTTGATTACAGATGGAAAATTCGAACAATTGTTTAATAAAGGCAAAATGTCTATGTGGATATCAGTTAAAAGTGTTGTAAATTATAAATTTTTGAACTATTTTGGACACTGTGGGTGAATTACTACAGTCGTACAAACATATGTGTGTAATTATGTCCCTAAAATTTATTTCTTGGATTCACACCTGGATTTCTTTTCGTACAATCTCTGCACCATCAGTGACAAGCACAGGGAATGCTTCCAGCAGCAAATTTAGATCACGGAAAACAGGTACCAGTAACAGTAGAGTGTAATAATGCTTGCAACTTGATAGACGCTAAAGAGGGAAACTAGATGCCAAATAAGAAAGGAAAACAATAACTGCCACCTATTAGATAAGTTGAATATTGTCCTCCAAATGTTCTAATTAGAAAGAACTTTTCTTGAATTTAATAATGCCACAATAAAAGTATCTGTTAAATATAAAAATGTTTCATGCGTATAGCTTTTGTGTCGTCATGTTTACTGATAGTTTTAACTTTGTGGAACGTAAGAAACCTTTTTTCTTAATTTTTTCAAGTTAGGAAGAGATATACTTAGAATGTGATCAAAAACTGTATTGTATTAAATTGTGCTTATTCATTTAATATGTCATTATGTGTTCTACCGAACAAAATTAGTAGTGGGGAAGTGGGCATATGGCGTCAAACTCCAAGATGGCTGCCGTCCGCCATATTGTAATGACGTCACTGATCCAAGATGGCGGTGGTCGGCCATATTGGATTGTGACGTCATTGACGCCGTAGCCTGTCACTGCCATATTGGAATATCCCCTTTTCCCTGTGGGAATTTCCCATTTCCCTTAGCGGAATATTTGAAATTCTGCAGGGATACCAACTTGAGTAATATATTCGCTTTGAATATTATTTATAAAAATTAATTCAAAGGTTGGTACCGCTGTTGTGTACCGGTCGGTTTGAATTAAATAAATAATATTCGAAGTGAAAAAAACTTAGTTGGCTAGGTCATGACGGGACGCGACTGACTGACGCCTTAAACCAATCGGCTGCAGTGACTCCCTGATGTAAAGAGTGAAAAATGTTCTATATAAGCTGTGAATCTTAACGTCATATCAGTTTGTACATTAACACACGCACACATACACATATATACATACACACAAACACATACACACACACACACACACACACACACACACACACACACACACACACACACACACACACACACACACACACACACACACACACTTACCTACCTACCTACCTACACACACCTACACCACCCCCACCACCCACCAACACCCCCTCACCACCGCCGCCACACCACTTCCCACCTAAACCCCCACCAACCACCTGCACCCCCACCCTCTACCAACACCCCCACTCTACACCAGATACATGACCTTCAACGTTGAAGTCACGTGTCATTTTACGAGTAATCTTGAACAGTGTTAATCGTGAAATTCTAAGAAACGATTATGCATAATCAGCACTTTTAATAGCGTAAGTAACCGGAAACGGCATGTCATGTTACACAAACTAAGAAACGACTACTATCGTATAATTCTAACAAGGAAAAAACTTGACGTCACGCAACACACACACACATACGCACACAAAACACACTCCACAATCAATAGGAACACAACCTTATAAAGTGCCTCACCCAAACAGACGTTAAATGAAGCCAGTGTCATTTTACGAGTAACCTTGAACAGTGTTAACCGTTTAATTCTAAGAAACGACCATGTATACTCAGCACTTTTAATAGCGTAAGTAACCGGAAATGGCACATCCTGTAATTCTACGAAATTTGTCGAGATGTTACTATTGTATGCTAAATCCAACAAAGGTTATTGAACTTCGCGTTTACAATTTTAATCAGATGACGATAGAAGAAATAACGAACTAACCACACCGATGCGTCTATGTCAACATCCATCTTGAAACTGTACCTATTTACTAGTTGCATTTCCACACCACCCTGGAGGTAGCAACCGCGGCGCGTTGAGATTCTTTTTTTACATGAGTGAGATCTCTCCCCTGGAGGCCTACAAAATACTCGTACAAAATTAAAAATAAAGATGGAGACTTGTATTCTATGTATAAAAACGTCAGCTAATACAAAAAAATGATAGTTGCATTTCCATACCACCCAAGAGGTAGCAACTGTGGCGCGATGATTTTTTTTTTACATGAGTGAAATTTCTCCCCTATAGGCCTACTATAAAATACTCGAACTGGTTTTTATATCGTTTTTTTCTATTTTATACTTTTTTCTTCTTGCGAATGATTGTATGTATCCATAAAGCAAGCTTAACTACAAACTCACCTCGGTTGTCGAGGAAGCCGTGATATTTGATAACTCCTTCCATGACCGTTGCTCAACTACGAATGCGTGGTGAAAGATAACTTTCTTTTATCACCGTAGACGTGGTGGGGGTAACCACCTCCACTTTTTCTTCTACAAATCCATCATCATTATGTTAACGTAGTAACATCATCATTTTTATGTAACGTTATGTTAACATAACATTAACGTTATGTTAACGTAGTAATTTCATCATCATCATTATGTGGATGTAACGTTATGCACATATAACGTTATGTTAACATAACATTATCGTTATGTTAACGTAGTAATATCATAATCATCATCATTATGTAGATGTAACGTTATGTATATGTAACATTCATTACGGTTTTCTTCAATTAACGTTACGTAATGATAAACTCGTATTAGCGATGTTAACCTCGGCTTTTTCTGAAGGTAACGATGCTGTAATGTTGCTAACAGTGTCAGCAGACTTCTTTTTTTTTTAATGACGATACGGTAGTGTTGTAAAAAATGGTCACCAACTTGGTGTAATTACACCACATAACGGAATGTTAACCGGCGATGGTGCAGAAAAAAACAGTCTACATCGTATCGGTTTCATGCAAAAAGTCTCCCATTAATAGTTCGATTTTAAATACCTCCCGCATTACATAACCTTTTTCACTATTCCCGTAAGCGGAGTGTATGTGACGATGGTATCATGTATAATGAGACAGTAGGCGGTTGTGTGCGCTGGTATATTGTTTTTGGTCTCGAAATCGATACGTACATCTACGGTTCCTGTTTTAAGCGAATCGTTCTGACGGGAACAGTCGATTACTATTAACGGTACAATGGTCTTAAAATCTGCCAAACTATAAGCGGGACACTCGTCCTCCGGTTTGTTGTAATAACCGGACCGAAAGCTGGCGAACATTTCATACATCATATTCACATCACCCTGTAGATTGTCGTACAGATAGTATTGCAAATTCAAATAGAGACGAACGTTAACCAATCCGCACATATCGAAGAGTGTCAGTGATTTTGTAGCTTTATATTTTTTGTCCGTCTGTAAACCGAATATCACGTATCTCGGTTTCTCCGTTTGCGCACATGTCTTTAACGTCCATGAATGTATGTTTATTTGTGGTAGAGCCGGATATTCGTGGATTTGCCATGAACGAAAAGCTATCGCTAACGGTCTATCTTGTTCTACTACCTTCAACAATTGCAATCGCATCGTATCGGCAACGTGAACATACGGAATTTTCCACGCTACCTTAGTCACTTTCAACTTGGAATCGGGTGCCTCTTTGGAAGACACTAGTGCGTTCACGTCGTTGGAAGATCTAAGCAAAACCAATTCTTGTTTGACGTTCAATATTATGTGTTTATAGTCTTCGGCAAAACCCATCAGCATACGCAGCGGTACGTAGAAACAAAATCTTCCCGTGGTTTCATCCAAATCAAATTTATTCGTCACATCGAACTTCCACCCGAAATTTTCCAAAATATTTTTTTCGCTTTTACGCAACGATAGGATATTCTTTATCTTTGTTGTTATTCCCAACTTTTGTACACGACACATCTCCGTTCCGATTATCTCGTATCGTATCTCCTCGAAGAGAAATGGTATCGCGTTGTTTGTTAAACACGATTCTGCTGCCACTTTATCCCCTTCCTTAGTAGTTAGCAGCCCTTCGACCATCAAAAAGCTTTTATGCGGCAACGTGTACACATCCTGTTGGTGTATCGGTGTCCGAATGTCATCGTTGTTGTTGAAAGTCGACGAAGCGTACGGTAGATGAGTATCATATTCGTACTGGGTGATCGTGTTGTCGAAAGAAACACTTTCACCAACGTCCAACATATTCGCCCCTATTGCTGCCATTACGGTTCACCACAACTGTAAAACCAAGTTTTTGAAGAAACAACACGTTACGCGATGTTAACGCTTTGGTGTTTGTACGTCGACTGACCAATCTGCGTATCGTTTCGCTACTACCATCGTTATTGTATATTAGCCCCATCCCGTTGGTCGGTTTTCCTTTTCTTTGTAAATGCAATCTCACCGTTACGCTTTCACCGCGGAAATTTATCAGTTTTCCGTCTTGATCGGTTAACTTTATAGCGATCTCGTCTAAGCTCTTTGTATTTACCGGTAGATATATTATATTCTTCGGCGATTCGATTATTTTAAAACCAGGTGGTACGCTTATCGTAAATTCATGCAACATGTCCTTCTGATCCGTTCGTATAAGGTTGCATTCGACCCGTACGGTGTTCACATTGTTAATGGCAACCGGCTGCGATGACTCGTGCCATATAATCGCCGCTAGATTAGTTTTATCAAACCCCAACAGCGGTGCCAAACTATCTCTTGATGATAGATCGATCTCGGCACTGCATTTAAGTTCGCATTTTAACGTATTGTTATTCGGTTGCATAAGTAAATCTATTTGGTGTTAGTTAGTCTTTGAGTTCATCGCTCAAACGTTTAGCGATATCATCCACTTCGTACGATCCGGTCGGTAGTGTCAGCTTAATCGTTTTTGGAAATTTATTTGAAACGACAATAATTGTGTTGTTGATTCCCTCTTCGACATTCGGAATCGAGTTATATGATGTTAGGTTTATCAACGCTAATTCCCATTCGCAATCAGAGAAATCCAATGGTGGCAAGAATGTAGTGTGTAATAACGACGTATTTCCACTTATGCAGAACATGATGATGATGCTTACTTGTAGACTGACGAACCACGACTGAGAAATTTAAGACATAAATATCCGCAGATAACCGTGTTTATATTCTGTCTGGCTTTGTAGTTGAAATTTATAATCGAATCGAATGGAAAATAACGCATCAATTCGTTAGGTGGACGCAAATTACCGAAACTATCAAAGTAGTCCACCATTCGTCCACGTTTTCTATAACATACCCAGTGTGTTCCACGACCGGTACTGCGATCAAGATTAACTATCGCAGACTCATTAGTCTTCGGTTTTTTTGGGTAATGCGTCCAACATGAAAACTCCTCTAAAAATCGGCTATATTTAATTTTCTCGTGTACCACATCAGTTCTATATTCGATAGCGGATGCACTGGTATTCCTTTTATTGGAGACGATAACGACGACGACGACAACACGTTGTTTTTTTTACCAATCATCATCGATCCGGTCAAAGGGAAGAGCTTAAGATATAATCCCCGCCCTGCAGTGCCGGCTTTTCTTTTCACCATTTCAAAAAGACGTTTTATATTATTCCATTTTGATTGTCTTCTTCTTCTTACTCTTCCACCGCCGATCTTTGCTTTTAACTTCATCGCGTTTGTAACCGCCAATGCAGTAGCCTTTTCTGCGATACTCGAATCGTTAGCTTTAACTCTTTCCCAAGCGCTTTCGGCTAATTTACGATCTGCAACCGCTCTGTTTTCGTTATCGTTGTACGTAGCGTATGCGATATCGTGTCTTTACAAGCTGCATCCAACTTGTTTATACCGGGATCGTTTCTCTTTAATTGTTTTTCTAAATTCGTTCCCGGTCCGCAGTACTGATATCCAGGAATGTGTAACTCTACCGGAAATAAATCGATTCCTTTGTTTACAATTTTACCCACCACCTTTTTGACACCTTTTAATGCTTTATCATCACCAATATAAGATCCTAACACCCCTGCAGCTCTTGCTGTTAGACGTATTAACAGTCCACCGCCTCGTTTAAGACTGACATTTCGTTTACATCTTCTCACCTTGCCCTTTCGAATACGAGAACGTTTTGACCTTCTCACTCTTGCCATGTTGGACAGACAATGAACCTTTTTACAATCTTCTACCAACTTACATTGGGGGTCGTATCATATTTTCCTCCTTCGTCTTGGACGTAATTCTGTCATTGTTTAATAATTTCATTAGCACGTTTTGATCAAAGTGTTTGTTACTTTTGACGTCAAAGTTTATTAGAAATCTGTAAAATTTAAATAGATGCTCATCAAAATATCCCTTAGTAGCGAGATCGGTCGATTTTATAGGTGTTTTGGTGTTCCTAATACTACTCCCTCCACTTTTTATTCTACAAATCCATCATCATCATAATTATGTACATGTAACGTTATGTTAGGTATTAGTAGCGTTAACTGTTTGTAACACTGCTACCAACGCTGAAGGTAATGATGATGATGTAACATTCACTACTGTTATCTTCAATGCGGTTTTGTCAATATCATCATTTAACGTTACATTAGGTATTGATAAACTCGTATTAGTGACGTTACCTATTGCATTTTCTGAAGGTAACGATGCTGTGTTGTTGCTAACATTGTCATCAGACTTATTATATTACCTTCAGAAAAAGCAATGGTTAACGTCGCTAATACGAGTTTATCATTACCTATTGTAACGTTAAATGGTGATATTGACAACCGCATTGAAGATAACAGTAGTGAATGTTACATCATCATCATTACTTTCAGCGTCGGTAGCAGTGTTACAAATAGTAAACGCTACTAATACCTAACATAACGTTACATGTACATAATTATGATGATGATGGATTTGTAGAATATAAGACAGACCCCCTTCTATTTTCTGGGAATTTGAATTCATTCTTACTTAAGTTTCGCATTATAAAGTTGTTTAAATATATGATAGTAATATTTAACGTAATATATAAAGCTAATATTTATAATAAAAGTAAACAGTTCCACTGTTACGTTTATTGATTTTAATGTATATTATTACAATGTCACGTTGACTTAGTTGATGAAATTAATGCTTGTAAACCGTTCTTATAATATTTTCTCTATAATAAGTCGTTTCTGTTTGACAGAATTGTTTGTAGACGTTTTCTATAATCCATGTTGTTCTAAAAATTCTTAGTTTCAGTTGTCTGCTATTGCAGTTCTTTACTATTTTCGGGAAGATCAAATTTTTTCGTAATACAAGCTTTAAATCTTCTTTCTCTTGTAGATATACATTCTTTGTCTGAGAAAACACTTAATTCATTTCACGATCAGTTCTTTGAGGATCCAAGCAATATTGTGGCAATGAATGTATGTACATTTGCCAATCTTCTTGAAGTCTGCATTTCACGAGCACGAGCTAGTGAACTGCAACATGTTTATACACGTAAGGTTCATTTCTTAATATTAAAAACAATTTACTGTACTGCTATTGTTTATTTTAATAAAATTCTGTGAAGATGTAATTTATAATAATCTAACTGTTTTTTTTTTTGGGGTCATTAAGAACTGATACCCTGATTATATAAACCACTCACATCCTTGGTAAATGGTTAATCATGGATCATTACAGTATAATATATATAAGGAGTAAAACAATGGGAATGAAATGCCATTAAAAATAGGATTTTGAGGCATTAAATGTTAAGATAAGGGAACATAATATGTATCTGAAGTGGAAGCATTTTGTTATTTAGGTTATAAAAAATAACAAAGGATGGATAGAATAATGTAGATTTCTAAAGAAGCTCAAGCAAGGAGACCTTTCTGGCAGAAAAAATCCACTAGTATCAAATATAGATGTTAAGACTAGAAAGAGTTTCTTGTAAATACTTTTGTGGAGTGTAGTGTAGTATTGTATGGTAGTGAAACGTGGACAGTAGAAAACATTGTGTGATAATGAAACATGAACAGTAGGTAAAACAGAAAAGAAAAGAATACAGATCTTTAAAATGTGGAGTTAGAGAAAGATGTTGAAAATTGGTTTGGTTGATAAAATTTGAAACGAAGAGCGCTTAAGTCTTGGTAAAGGAGAGAAATATAACAAAATCTTGTAAAGAGATAAAGTAGGTTGATAGACTATGTATCAAGACATCCAGGTTTAGTTAACTTGGAGATGGAGGGAGTTGTTGATGGTAAACACTGTAGAGGAAAGCAAGACAACTGGAATATCTGAAACAAATAACTGAGAATGTAGGATGTAGTAAATATGATGAGATTAGAAAAAAGTACAGATTAAAAAGGATTGGGGAATGACAAACTAGTCACCTGACTGAAACTCCAAAAATAAAGTACTTCAAAAACTTGCACACTATTAGGTTGTTTACACTGTTACATCTGATCAGTTGGCTATGTTTAATAGAGTTTGCTTGAGTACATTATAGAATCACATATTTTGTTTAGTTGGTATTTTTTTTTTTGTTTTTATACTTTGATACAGGTAAATAATAATAAAGAAATTGTTAAAAGACGACTATTTAAACCACTCACATCCTCGGTAAATGGTAATCATGGATCATTACAGTATAATATATATAAGCTCAGTATATTATACATTGAGCTCTGTTTGTCTCAGAACCTGAATATACAGTTGATTCTGGTTTATTGGGACACAATAGGATTGGAACATTTTGGCCAAATGAAACGGCTGGCCCTAATAAACAAATTCGTAAATTGTAGCATGTATGATACTATATTGCATTAAATATCACACACACATTCTACATGCAAATTCTACCGATATATACACAAGGTACAGTATACTACAGTCGCAAAAATTTAATGTGAAAACCGAATTTTAAATAAGTTAATGCAGTTCAAAGTACCTGTTCATATAGATCCTACTGTTAAAATACGTACTGTACTGTTTAAGTAGGCTGTATGTAGTAAAAAACTAACTGAAAGGAAATGACCGATGATTATTTTATAGTCTCTTCAGATCTCAAAATAAAATAAAATATTTTCTGTATTAAATGTTTAAGTAGAGATAGCCTTGTGTATACAACATAAAAGTCTCATCTGATTATTTTTTTTTTTTTTAATAATTCATCCAACCTGCACTGCTGGTTTTGTTTAAATGACATACGGTCAACAAAATCTGCAGAGATTTTCAACTCCAATTGAGGATTTCCTTCACTTCCTTCCTGCATAAAAAAACTGTTGAAGTCTGACAATAAATTTGTTGCACTTGAATCGTAATTTGTATTTCTGGTTCATCTTCATTGTCACTGGTTTCAACTGGTTTCTTCATTTGGGCTGCAGAGATTTCAATCCCTATATCTTGGGGATTTAAGCTACATACGTCTTTCCATGCCTTTTTTTCTCATTAATAAATTTTGGTACTCTTGACTTTTCCAACAACACTGGGTGTTACTGCGAGTAATCTGATGAATAAATATCTCTCCACAGTGTTCTTAACATCTCCTTCATCTTCACTTAATGACATATTATTAATGAGTTTTCTAGAACAGTAAAAGTATCTTCCTGTTATGAGTGAAGACTGGACACTAAGCTAAGATTGACATGGAGGGAGGGGCAGTGTGTGGTGGTGGCAGAGGGAACGATGAACAAGTTGTAGCATGAAAGGCAGTTATTGCTGTACTATAGTTATGTAGTTGAATCTTCAGTTTTTCTGGATACCACTCCTGTCAGTGTAGATATAACTACCTTGATGTAGTGTTGTTTATTCACTTCGATTTGACTTAAAGCTGGTACTATACCCTAGATTCTACTATGAAGTTGCTATGTTTTATTCACTTCACTCATTATGCTACAATTTCTAAAAACTATGGTCACCTGTTAGCTCTGAAGAAAATAAAACAAGTTTCTTTGAAATCTGTCGGGTGTGATGAAAATATTATCTGTATGAAATGTTTCTTTGAACGTTAGAAAGTAAAAAGAAATTAATTTTTTGTTCATTTTACTGAAATATTTACCAAGGTATTTTTTTATATTTTATAATTTTTCAACTTAATGTTTTTATACTTTATATTATATCATTATATTTACTTTTTCGTATTAATTTAGTTCTACTTTATAATTAACTTTATTACTTAATACAAGTTTGATTTTCAGTCTTTGATATGATTTATGCATTTTATGTAAGTATCTATCGATATGATACACCGCCTAAAATAAATGTAATGTTCAATTGTGATTAAAACTAATTGGTCACATGTATCATATAGAAACACAAGTATTCTTTTAAAAAAACCAAAAATAAATTGAAGTGTTATTTATTAGATAATGGTAGTAATATAATGTATAACAAATTTTTAACCAGAAACATGTGATGTGATCAAGGTTGTTAGGAATGATAAAACTGCTGCCGGGATTCTTGTGAAGTACAGAGGATCTGCGTGGTCCTTTATTTCAGATTTGTGAAGAAAAATAAATTAAGTTGGAGCATTAAATAAATTAAAATATTGTCACACTTAAAGTGTCAAGATTATTGAACCCAATTTCTTGTGAATTATAAAAAAATGTAATTCTCTGAGTACATGTATTTGCTGTATAATCCAACTGCATGTACATATATATATATATATATATATATATATGGATTTGGTTTGTATTTATTCATTTTAACTATTTTATTTAAACTCCATTCTGTGGACAGAGCTTACTTATCTTGCTTGTACAGGCTTCACTTTTTCTTTTTTTTTGTGGTTGACATCTGCCATGTGAAGTACTTTCTTTTTAATAATTATGTAATTTTTTTTAATTTTTCGTTCTAATTCTGTAGAAGCTATTTTTCTCAGCAACAAAAAAAAACTTTTAATGTATACATTAGCATGCAAATTAATCCAAACACAGATGTTATTAGATAAAAAGTATAGGTGCCGCAATGAATCTTGAAGCTTGGACTACGACAGATAGTACAATGCTTTTTACTCAAAATGAAAACTTTCAGTTTCGTTTTCAGATGCAGAAGCAAATTGCTTTCATGTAAATACAACTTATTTTATGTTGCTGGATGATATTATGGATTACTTTTAAATATTTTATAATTCCACTGTTTATATTTTGTAAATGAGTAAGTGTTTTGCCATAAAAAGAAAAGTTATGGTATATTTTTAAGTGATAAAAAAATATAGGCCATTCTCAAGTATTAAAATTATATCAGCTGACAAACATTAAACGATAGATTAACTTAACATTATAATTGTCTAACATATATAAACATAGTTTATAATCTACCGTGGTTTTATTTATTGTAAAAATAAACACAAATAAGCCAAGTATTATAACTCGGGAAATGAATCACTTTTCTTAGAATCAAATCAAACAAATTGCTGTAAACAGTATTGTTATATTATTTGCTATGTACTCAAAGTTTTAAAATACAACCAGACCAATGTAAAAATAAATAATTACCCATAAGTTACATTATTTAATAGTTCGGTATAATCCACTTAATTAGTACTTCTGTATTTATTGATCCTGTAAGAGCATTTGTGCAAATTCAGTTTCTTTTTATTTGAGTTTTGATTGAGAAAAAGTTGTCATGTTTTATAATCATTTGTGTCTTTTTAGTGTTTTATAATTGTAAGTGAACATAAGTGTACTGTAAAAAACAAAAAATCTAAAATGACAGGCTCAGGCAATAATAAATAGAGTTTATGAAACAAGAAGGTGATTGATTTCTGAAGTTGGAAAAGAAAGATAAGCACCTGATTCTCATGAAAAGAATATGAAGAATGCCATTTTAGAAAAATCACCAATTCCCAATTCAAGAAAAGAAGATATGATAAAGCGATTGCAGAAGAATTCTGAAGCTGCAGTTGTATGAATTGATTAAAGGAAACAGGGAAAAATTCACTGCTTATGTGTTTGACAAACTTTTACAAATAACAGTGCATGATGTTTGACTACCTCCATACCATCCAGATTTAAATCCCATTGAGATAGTTTGGTCAGAAGTTAAAAGAAACATTGCAAGTTATAATATAACTTTTGATATCAAAGTTGTTCATAGGCTTTGTGAAAATAAAGTGGCAACATGAATAAAAAAAAATTGGAGGGTGTGTTGTGATAAAGTTAAGGAAGCTGAGTATATACAACAAGGACAGAGTATTGACAATACTATGGAATCACTTATTTATTATTTCTTTACAAAAATATAGTGAAAGTGACAGAGATAATTATGATGATGATTCTGATGACAGTATCCTCAGAATCCTCAAAAATTCTAATATTTCTTGCGAAGTGGGTGGCATTTACCCTCTTTAATTAAAATAGTTTTATTTTGGTGTAAAATTTTAGAAATAATTTTTTTGCTGTAATTTCCAATTCCATTTACTATATTACATTGTTATGTTACATGAACTTTTGAATATCTGTTTGAAATTAAAATGGAACACCAACACTCAATGAAAGTATTTTGATTTGCATGTTAAACAATTTTATGTGTAAGCCTATTATTGTACAATTCCCAGCTTCTCATAAGTGCTTCTGTAATTCTTGTCGTCTATCATTTTGAAAAATGCATAACATTTTTTTTGTAGCAAATGGTCGGATATTAATTAAGCATTTTTCATTGAACCAATTAAATTTGACATAACTTATTAGATAATTAATATTAATTAAATTAATTAACTTAATTTGATTTAAATTAAAAAATCTAATAATGTTCAAAATATTATTATACATTAAGTTCCCTTATACACTTGGTGATAAAAAATTTCAAAAAATTGTGTTGTGTGATCCACTACTAGCCACAATATATCTTACAAAGGTCCATTTGCTCTTAGGTATTGAATCAAATATTGTGCTAAAAGTATAGTAGAATGATTCGAAGTGCAGCTGTCACTGCAGTGGTACCAAGCATCAAGATTGGTTGTGCCTCCAGTAACTTCATTTAGGAAAAAAATTATACCTGTACAATTTGTGAATATCTAGTAATTAGTATGTCCTTTATTCTTAATCACTTCATGTACACAACTTCGCATCGATTCAGCAAGTGTACTACACATTTTTTTTATCTCTTCATCTTGAAACCACATCAGTAGTATTACCAGTAGTTTTTGTGGTATAATTCATTTTGGAGTCATTTTATGACTATTCAAAGATTTTCAATTGAGTTTAGGTCTGGGGAGTTGTCTGGGAGGACTTCACTGTTTCATTCTTTGAAAACATTTTACACTTTTGTGGCAGTATGGCATGGTGCCAAATCTTGTTGGAACACTCCATTGCTTTGTGGTTGAAGTCTTGACACAAACTTTTTTTTCAGAATCTTGATATATCCTTCACTTTTCAACATACCACCTACTGGAAGTAATGACCAAGGGCCTTCAAATATAAAACAACCCCAAAACATTTAATGTTTAATTTATTGTTGGGTATGAGCCGGTAATGTATTTTTATCTGTTGCTTTTCTGACATATGGAACCCTTTATCCCTGAACATAAAAATTTGACTGATCTTGGTCCATTTGGAATGTGTTTTGGCCCACAAGAAACTTTTTTTTGCACATTGCTGGTGTTAAAACCTGCTTTTTAGTTGGCTGACGAGCTTACCATCCAGTTGCAAAAAGTCAGCATGTAACAGTTGTAACATGTAATCTGATCCAGTGGCTGCTAATTCTCAATTTAAAGTCCACAGCAGTTAATTTTGGATCAAGTTTACTTTATTAAGCAGTTAAATTTTGGATCAAGATCATATTAGGAATATAGGAAGAATTAACTGTCTGAAAACACTGATTAATTTGATATTACAGCTGCATTCTGGAAAATGCTCTCACTCAACCTGCTGTATAGGGTTAAAGCACATACACTGGATGCTATATGCTTTGTAAATCATCATCATATGGTAACTTCTAGATATTTATGGCTTTAATTTTCATTTAGTGTTCTGTTATTGATACATCTTATGTTGCAAGTTATATATTTTTAATTGTGTGTATTATATGCAATATATTTATTGTATGATTTGAGTTTGTATTAATGTGATTTAACATTGTGATTTAAAAGGTATCACCCTGTGATATTTTCCTTAGCAATTCATTGTTTTTCTTTATACCACTGTTATTTGTCTAATTTTAAGCAGATGTTCTCTTTTCTGATTTCTCTCTCTCTCTCTCTCTGTGTGTGTGTGTGTGTGTGTGTGTGTGTGTGTGTGTGCGTGCGTGCGCGCGCGCGCGTGCTTGTTATTTAAGGTAGATATTAACTTATATCAATGTGAAAATTTTTTGTGATAGGATCTTATTTGTGATGATGGATAGTGAGATATGATTGTAAATCTAATAAACAAATATGGTCTTATGATAAAAAAATATTTCCTGGATTCATATTCAGCAGAATCAAGCAGCCAAAATTTTATACTCTGAAGCAAGGTAATGTATATTACGTGTATGTATGTAATAAACACATAGCGATAAAGTCATCTTCATATATAGTGTTTTTATCTCAGATATAATACTCAGCGCTATAAATTCTTTACAGCTTGTATTCAACACTACCTAGGATATTTTTAGGGTGAAGGGTGTAAAGTAAGGATAAAATGACAATAGGTAAAGCCACATTTTGTTTACCAGTTATTATTGATCACAAAAATTAAACAATACCAGATATAGTCTGCATGCTTGCTGTTGGAATTTTTCATAACTAATAATCATGTTTAATCACTGACTTCATTGATTGCTGACTTTTTATGGATTAAATTTTATTTTCATAAAACTAGTGTAACGTTCCTTCTTAACAAAAAGGAACGTTACAATAATCACCTCCTATACTGTTCTCAGCAACTGGGCATTTCAACAACCTAGATGCAAGGTTGTCTGAAATTATGGAGGTAATATAGTATTAACCCTGTTTTTTTTTTTTTTATCATCAGATGATTTGATGCCATAAATATGTTATATCTATAATGTGTGGCTATCAGCTCAAAAGAACTTTTGGATTGTATATTGCTACTGCTACATGCTGTGCTAAGTCAAGCATTATTGTCTATTTTTCTTTTTGGTATGTTATTAATGTGTGTTCAAATTTTAGATTATAATTCATGACTTTACAAAGTATCTTTTCATATTAATGTTCTCAGTTTTTCAAGTGCTTCACCCCACTACTGGTTGGGGAGAGTGAATCAAGTTAGTTTTCCTCCCACAGAACTGATTTACTGATCTGCTATAAAGCAATCTGTAACAGTTTCCATAAAAAAAATTCCAGTTATAGAAATTATTAAGAAACAGTCATCCTTCTGCAGATACCATTCTAATATTGCAGGGTCATTCCCTGCAATTTTGATGTAGACCATAATACATGAAATCTTTAAGAATGATTCCTTTGAAAATGTGATGCGTTAAGTATTTGAAAATATTTTTTTCCAAGAACTATTTTTTTTTTTTGATAACAATGTATATGTAGGCCATCAAAAAATTTACATATGTGGGAAGCTGGAAAGTAATTTTCTTTTCCTAGCCTATTTATTATTAACAATAGCTGGTTGGGGCTCTACCCCCTGGACCCACAGGTCTGCAGAGCTTGCTTAACTCACCATTCTGGTCTGGTCAGAGGGTTCTACCTCCTGGACCTCTGCATTGTTTGTTACCTTCATGGTTGTGAGAATAATGATGATAAATAACAATTAAGATATTGAGGCTTTATAGGAACCTGAAAAAGACTAAATTATAAAAAAAAAACATTATAGTAGTAACTATTGTAACTAAAGTACACAAACATTTGATGAGGAAAACTCTACAACCTATTGCAGTTGCTATGGTTACCCATTGACTTTGGATCGTGTACTGTATGTGTTCAATAGTAAGGTGAATTACACACACATTATTTAGTTATATGTAGGGTATTTTAACACCATTTATAAGAACAGTTGACAGTTTAATTGAATCAATCAGTACATCTCAGTCTACGAGTGGTGTTAGGGTTGTTTTTGTTTCAAATTTGGACCTATCTTCTCTTAGGAAAACCTAATAGATCAGTATGAAAGAAACCTACATATAATTCTGAAATGTAATAGTATTGGGTTGTTTTATGCTTTCGCTATTCTATGTAATATAATTGTTTTATTTTTTCAGAAATATTTTTGTGGGTAGTTAATCAGTTTATCAGAATGATAATATTTACAATGGTAGTAACAGTAGATTATTTTGCAAAAATCTGATGGGTAAATAAAATACTTTAATCAAATTTTGACTTCTCATAACATTGGATATTGCACTTGTAATAACTTGATATAACACTTAGCATTGTGAATTGCACTTGTATAGCTGTGTTACTACATGAGCTGGACTACACATTAGTTGTGTGCTCTTTTTAGTTTTGGCATCTGGTGTATCTGAAAATGTAGATTGGAATCATAGCAGAAAGCAATATGAGCTAAAAAACAAATCCCCCTCTCAGTGGCTTGTGCAACTTAAGATCCACAATTAACATTTTAACACCTTCTAAACTGTTATTTTTGTTCTACTGATTTTATTTATTTAGTATCTTCACACATTTGCTTCACTATTGTATTATATACAGTAAAACCTCTCATAACTGGAATAATTTAGATGGGAAGATTCCAGATATGAGATTAATGTTCAGAATGAACGCTTATGAAACCTTTCTTTACTTGGATGATATCCTAGAATTTTTCAGATTTATAAAATATTCTAGCACTGCATTTGGTTTTATGTTTTTATTGGTTTTCGTTTTTTTCTTTTTCTTTTAATTACCAGAAGACAGTGATTCCAGTTCCATAAGAGAATGTTAACTCTTGATGTATCTATTTATTTTTTTGTAACCTGACAACTTTTTTCTGATTTGGCAACAAGATTTGTTGCAGATAACATCTTGAAATCAAGCTATGACTTTCTCATCAGCATTGTATTTGTTCCCTTTCATATCCTTGATTAATTCAAAAATTTTTTTTGAATTATACTACGTTACTTTTACTAATTATACAGTTGCTCCCCATTTCAAGGTAACTATCCAATACCACAGCAAGATTTCTAACTATAACCACCCAGAACTCTTTGTAATTATTATCCAAGTTATTTTCTAAAACCTATGACTTTTCCTATACATAAGGTGTAGACAAAGGGATATTCTTTTTTCATTAATAAAGAAACCAGACGTACACAGCTTCATGTAGTTTTTTAGTTGCACATCATTATTTTTTAAATGTGATTGACTACTCACAGGTTTTAGCAGATAACTTAAAATATATATTTTCACCATCACCCAGCCACTAACAACATTCCAGTTGACATTTCAACATTTAAATCAAATGCAATAGTATACAATAATTCACCTTTTTAGCCCTTATAATGGTTTGCAGCTTTTTGACATCAGAACTAATTTAACTTAATGAATAGTATGCTGAAGTGTAATGTAAAAACGAAAAACACCTTCCAGTAATTACAACATTTACAGTTTCTTACATAGGCAGTTTTTTACATTTAAAAAATTAAAAGTTTTATTACTTTTTATAATTCTCGGTATTTCTGGTTATGAGAAAAGTTCTACAGTGTAAGTGATTTTACTGTATTTATTACCTTCTTTATTTATTCATTATAAACATTTATAATGCTGCTCTAATCAAGGTTTTTATCACACGTACCTTTAGCAAGGTTGTGATTCTTGTACCAAGCTAGTACACCTACCTGTTCCTAATGTGATCTATATAATGCATAATTACAGGTTTCAACTTGTATAATGTATACAAGTTTTAAATTATAACTTGTATATTACAAGTTGTATAATAGTTGTATATTATTACAACTAATTATAGTTACTGTATAATTTTATTAGAATATACCTTAATAAATTAAATTTACGTTTTTATGTTATGTGGAAAAAGGTTTTTAGCTATAATTAGTGAATTGTGTTAATAGAGTAGGGATTAGCAGATATGTAATATCAGATCAAATCAACTTTTCGTTGGCTAAAAGTAACAATTAGTTACTGACTGACAGTGCATCATACGGTTCATAGAGTGATTGGGTTGAGTTGTTGCTTTTACATCATATGAAGTCTTCAGTAGGAATCTGATTATTTGTAGTTCAGTTGGGTACTTCTATGTTCACATTTCCAGGGATGAACAAGGTTGTTCTTGTAGGAACCCTGTTCCTGTTCATTAATGGTCACTTTAATTTCCAAAAGAAGCTATTTTTGTTTCTGCATGTATTTAATCTGGTCATTAAAAGTTATTGTTCGGCAGTTTGCTACTTTTATACTGGTTAAAGGGCCTTGATCTCTCAAGGAATTGTCCGTGAGGTGGGTGCCTGCTCTTTGAAGGGGGTTGTTTGTCCTGTAGGATAGTTTGTCGTTTCACCCATTTAGTATCCACCCTTGGTACTGAATGTTGAAGTTGAATGAAGGTTGATGTTGTGAATGCTGTTGAGATGTTGAGAACCTGCAAAACTTTTTATGATCTGGAAGTCCTGTAATGGACCGGTCTGGGACTGGTGTGGCCACAAGATAAGTTTAATGGCTGACATGTCTATCAGGTAAAGCTGGGCTTCCAAATTTTTCCTTAAATACGTACAAAAAGTCTCCAAAACTATATGCTGTTACATATAAAAATAACGATTTAGCTAGCCTTATAAAATGTCTAATATTAAAATTCTCTTCTATGATATGAAAACATTTGCATGAATAAAGGATTACTTATGTTAAATTGTCATTACTCTGTATGTATTTATTCCGTACCATTCATTGTGTATGTTTATTACATACCACTCATTTCTTCTGTTGTTGGTGTTAAACATTACTGTGTATTCTTTGTGTGTAAACTGTTTAAATCTATATTAATAAAACTGAAATCGATTTTATTTTTACTATTGTGTAGCAAGGATGATGTATATCCAATTGATTGTTGCTTCAATGTCATTAACCACAGCTATTTCAACTTCCATGAAAATGCATTGTATTTTCCTCAGCTTAGTATTTGTGCAGTGTCTATTTTTATTGTGAAATGGTACTGTGGTGACTTTGTAACAAATAGCAAAAATTTTCAAACTGGCTATACTTTTCAGCAACTTTCTGTTAAAAATTAATTTACTATCAACTCATGTAATCAGGAATTTACTGTAATATTAATTGATTGCCATCTCATGATGTTATGCTGTTTATGCATTCTAAGTTAGTATCAGCAGACTGATAGTTCAAGTGATGATGGTTCATGCATCCAAGTTTATTCTGTAGAAACCTTGGAAACTTTGTACATGTTTCTCTGTTCTAGAGTTCATGTCTTTTGTATATCTTGTATAGGTCAATATAATGTAATTACACAAGCCTGCAATGGTTGCGTTTTTTTATTTTTTGATAATTGATTCTTATTCATTTTTTAGCATTGAATCCGAAAATAATCTTCATTTTTTCCATCACATCAATATTTCTCGCAAATCGCAAATTTCAAAATCTGTAAAAAGTTGAGAAATTGTGAAAATGTGATATAATAAAATAGATATAAAATGTTTTTTTTTTTTATAATAAATTAATATAATATATTCACTTTTTTGGTTTAAACTATGCATTCTTACAGCTAAATAGTTGAATGGTCAGAAGAGGAGTGCAGGGGAGGTCATTGGCCCCTTAATTTCTAATGAAAATTGCTACAAGATAAGCCTAATTTCTATTATAGTGCATTTTTAAATTAATTAATTTTTTATTTATTTAAATAATTTTTATGAGGTATGTCATGCGTTTGGAAACCACTTCCCATCTTCACCAACCCTTAATAATGAAGTATATAAAATACATACAATTTTATTCCATGTGTCGAAGTTTCTTTAGATGGCTTATATTCTGCTTTGTGCTTTTCCTTCTATGTTTTCTATAGGATTCATCTCGGTGTAACATCCAGCAATAGTCTGCCATAATCATAGTAGTCCATTTTCCTTGATACCTCCTTTCCATTTCTTTTATGTCCTGAGGAAATTTCTCATCCATCTCTTTGCTAACGGCACCCAGATTTTCAGGAAAACAGTCCACTTGTGAATTTAGGAAGTGAACCTTCAAGCCAATGGAACAGCCTAAATTTTTGTACTTCTGCAGCATGTTCTTAACAATTGATTTGAGGTTTGGATTCTTCTTATTGCTCAGAAACTTGGTTGCTACCTCTTTAAAGGCTCCCCAGACTTCTTTTTCTGCAACTTCATTTATTTCTCAAAATCTTTGAGAAGTTTTTGTATGTCAGAAGTATTTAAAACATTTACCTTCTTTTGGTAAGGCTTTGACAGATTGCTTCATCAAGCCTGACTTGATATGCAGAGGTGGAAGGAGAACTTCATTCGGACTATGAGAGCTTTTCAGAGCTCATTTTTTATTCCAGGTTCTAACGAAGCTCTTTTTGGCCAATCTTTCCTTATCCAATGATTATTTCTGTCTCTGCTATCCCATTTACACAAAAAACAGGGAAACTGTGTATCCTCTTTGATGTCCTAGGAGCATTGATATTATTTTGACCACCGCACGTAATCCACTTATGATTGTCACATTTAATTTTATCAAGAACAAATTCCAAATATTTTTAACCCTCTTTTAAATGAACAGAATGTTCGATGGGTATGGACAGATATATATTCCCATTGTGAAGGTCAGCTTTGAGGCTTCTTTTGGATGAATCTATGAACAATCTCCAATCGGTACTTTCGTACAGAATGATAGATTGAGTCAAAAGTCCACATACATCAGTGTAGAAGACTAGTTCTCCTTTTTCAGAAAAAAATATGAAAGAAAATCCTTACTAGGAAAAATGAAGTGCCAGCTGCTAGCAGGTTCTTCTATTTAAGTCTCGAACCAAGTAATTCTAAATTTTCTGTAATCAGATGTAAGTTTCGAACCAAATCATTTAGTTCAGACTGTGAATAAAGCCTGGTGCACAGCTATCTCCGGGTATGTACTCATTGATGTTATCTTCATTTCAATCATTTGTGGAACCGTCTCTTTCAGATAAATTTTCTGGTGGTATTGGCACTGGTATGTCTGGACCATGAGGAACCGGGCGTAAAGCAGATGGCATATTTGGATAGACGATTCTTTTTTATTCTTCAAATTGAAACCGTGAACACCAGTCAAACAAAAGTAACAATCATTGGTGTGACTTCATAGCTCTTGTCACACCATTGGAACTCCAAATCTGAGCACTTCTTGTTTACCCTTGACCACCGTCTAAGTCCTTCAACAAATGTGTAGCAAATGTAGTGGGATACCCAAGTTTTGTCTTTATCTCCTATTGTCACTCAGAAATATGAGGTACACTTGTCGAACGAAACTTGTTATATTTCTTTTTGCCTTTCTGCCATTAACTCACCACAGATGTAACAAAAAGAACCTGCAAAGTTTTTTCTGCCTCTTGAAGCCATTTTGAAAATGGAAAATTTGCTTTATGGCCTGAAAATATATTCTCCACCAACAAAAACAGGTTTGATCACGGAGGACAGAAAAAATCTGTATTTATTCATGCTGTTGGTTGAAACAGCACTGATAGTTAGTTGCATGGTGCATGAGTGATGCAGATAGCTGCCAATAAACATGTTACATCTCGTTAAGTCTTGTCACAACCTGTTAGCCAAGCTGTTGACTCCATGCATTCAATGAGCAATGGAGAGCCAACTCCATTCCATTCCAGACAGTGGGAGACACTGTCTCGTCATTTTTAACCCAACTCCCCCACCTCTTCAGGCCACTCAACTGTTTAGCTGCAAGAAAGTCAAAAAAGTGAATATATTATATTAATTTATTATAAAAAAAAAGTTTTTTGTCTGTTTTATAGAATCACATTTTCGCAATTTTTTATACTTCTTACAAATTATGAAATTTGCAAAAAATCCTGAAGTGATGGAAATAAGTGAAGGTAATTTTTGCATTCAGCATTACAAAATATGAAGGAATCAATTATCAAAAGTTAAAAAACATTCCACAACCCAAATTTTACAGGCTTGTTATTTATTATTTAATTATAAAAACTAAAAACGTATCCTAAGTATCTAAAATTGAATAAAAGGTATGTACATAATCATTATATTACATATTGAAAGTAAGATTACATCGTAATATCATGACATTGCTTTAATAGCAGACGAGGGGAGGGCATGTTTTGGATTGTTGTGAGGCAGGTTGTTCTTACAAATCTAATCACAGTTGTCATAATTTATTGATATTGTGTATTCTCTTAAATTGCAGAGATGTACAGATTTGTCCAGTTGTAATTTTTTTTAACAGTAAAATTTAACCTTTTAATAGATTTTTTACATCTTTTATTTTCCACCATGGAAGTGAAAAAATCTTCCACTTATCATTTCACTTTTCTAAGAAATTATTTTACAGCTTTCTATTTTAATTACTCTGACAACAGGAGCTGGGCATGATGTTAAATTGCATCTCTATACAATCTAGTGATTCTACAATACTTGAAAGTCTCAGCAAGTATCATCTTAAATAAAATGAAATGAAGTGAAGGTACTGCTAAAAGTTATATTAAATAAACCAGTTTCTGTAGTTTGCAAGTCTTAAAAAATGATTTATCTCTTTCTGTTTGGCTGCATAACTTCATTCTGTTGCTATTTTATTAACCAACCTTAGCAGTTCCAAGAAAAAGAAAAACTGGAACCAGCACAAAATATTTTGTACATACATATTTTAAATTTAATACACAGCATTTTTTTTCGTGAATTCATAATCAATCATTGCAAAAAAAAATCTTTTTAACTTCTATATTCTTCTCAAATTGCTAGACTAGGTGTTTCCATCATTTTAAATCTATTTCATTTAATCTATTAAATCTATTTTAATCTATTATTTTAATTTATTTTAATCTATTATCTTTAAATCATTTTAAATCTATTTTTCATCATTTTAAATCATTTTTATCTATTCCTGGATATAATTTATCTGCCCTTTTTTTCTGTAAAAATATATATACAAGGGTGGTTCAGAAAGTAACTTACGTTTGTGCCTAGTATGGAGATGGGTGGAGGTAGAGACGCCATCTTGGCGTCAAAACGTTTCTACATGCAGTACACATCAAGCTGTTGTAGCATGTGGATTGTGATTTTTCTACTTTGTTCGTTGTGAATTATTGAAATGTGCACTTCAATAGAAAATCCTGCGAGTTGTGAGGTGTGTTCAGTTATTAGGTTTCTACTAGCAAAAAACCTTAAACCAATTGAAATCTCACTGGCAACTTTGTGAGGTGTGCAGAGGTGGAATAATGAGTTAAGGTTGAGTGAGGCAGTGGTGCATTCAGTTTAAAAATGGCCACACCAATATTCATGATGAGGACTGCAGTAGTTGACCTAGCCATGTGACTGATGAACTGATGATGAAAATCAATGATAAAATTTGTGAAAATCACTGCATTAGGATTACAGAACTTTCGCTTCATTTTCCCCAAATTTCACGAAGTTTACTGCATGAAATTGTGTCGGGAAAGCTTGGTTATCACAAGTTTTGTGCAAGATTGACGCAGAAAATCTAAGGCGGCAGATTTCTATAGAGAAGGAATTGAAAAATTTGTCCATCGTTATGATAAGTGCCTCAAATTAGATGGTGACTATGTAGAAAAACAGTTTAAGATTGTCCCTTTCAAATGTATATAATAAAATTTATCATTATTATTTGATTGGTTTTTATTTCAAAATGTAAATTACTTTCTGGACAGCCCTCATATATTTTTATTAATTTATTTAGATAAAATATTTTATAGTTCACTTTTTTCCTCTGTATATTAAATAACAATATATAATCTAATAATTTTTTTTCATAACATATTAATATTTACGTATAGAATGGAACATAACAGAAAAATAAATTATTTAGATGTAAATATTAAAATAAATAAAAACAATCAAATAATAAATGGAGTATATAAAAACCTACCAAATGAAATCATTATAAACAAAAATTCTAATCATCCTTAGTTCCAAAAATTAATGTTATTAAAAACATGATAAATAGAGCAATAAAATATATAAACGATAAACGGGAATTGTATAATGAAATAAATAGTATAAAAAATATAGTTATAAAAATGGATATTGTATATCATTGATTGATAATGTGTATAAAAAATATAATTCAGAATTTTTCAATAACAAACATTTACGACATTAATACTCATAAATAAAAATAGTGAAAATATTTATATAAAATACTCCTACACAAATAAAATTATAGAAAACCTGATTGATGCATAAAGAATATAAACCAGATAACCATATAATAAAACATTAAAAATATTATAATAATAAAAAAGTAAAAAATAAATATGATTCTTCCGGTATTTATAAAATGAAATGCAACAATTGCGAAAAGATATATATTGGTAAAATGAATAGGCCCTTTAAAGATAGATTTATTGAACATTTTAGATCGTTTAAAAATAGGTTTCTCAAATTAGCTGATCATATAATAAATAATAATCATAATACAACTAGTTTAGAAAATAATTTAGAAGTAAATATTGAACATGAAAATAGTAATAAAAAATTATAAATTTTAAGAAAATTGTTTATATATATATAAATTCAGTAGATTCAGCCTTATAAATCTATAAACAGAATTTGATGGGGATATTCTTATTAAAATTATTTAAGTTGGCGTACAATGATAAGATATTGATAAATTATTTTTCTAAAATTGATGCTTTCGGGAATCATATTCCTCTGCACTATACAAATTAATATACAGAATTAATAAAATAGGATGACACCTACCTTATTCCATAATCCAAGCAAGAGCGCTTTTACGAGTACCTCGCATCATCAGTTGCTGTATAATATTTCAAATCTTTGTTGTAAATTGCACATTAAAATTAAAATTGTATGTTGCAAAAATTAAAATTAAACTTGAGATTTAAAATTGTTAGAAGATCCTTTTCCAATTAAATAAAAACAGAAATAAAACTAATTTTTTTTTATATTCAAAATTTTAAATTTTAAATTTTAAATTGTAAATTAAAATTAAAAATTGCATATATACAAAATATGAAGTCATTAATACAAAAATTAAATTAAAAGTCAGAATCAAAATCAATAATAAAAATAAAATAGAAATCCATATAGACTAGCTAGCCAGTTATATGACTGTACAGAGTTGAAATATTATGAATTATCAATGTCTAAAGAAGTGCTGCTATCTTCAGCAGTTTTTATGATTGTGTCATGCTCATATTCTGATCAACCTACACACAGAGTTATATTAATTATTTAT
Source organism: Lycorma delicatula (assembly GCF_047948215.1). NCBI lineage: Eukaryota > Metazoa > Arthropoda > Insecta > Hemiptera > Fulgoridae > Lycorma > Lycorma delicatula. Next base: position 21,752,390 of record NC_134458.1, read on the forward strand.
ATTATTTTATTCCAGATATAATAGCTACTTTAACTACTGGAAAGTAGGGATTATGTCAAATTTTCATTTTAATGACAGCTGTTAAGAAAGGAATTCAGTAATAGTGACTAAATCAAGGTTTAGCACAGGGTAATGTAAAGTTAGATGAAATGTAAATGGTGGGAATTGTTTAAAAATGTTAACTTTCTTTTACCTGTTGGACCTTCTTGCAAATGGAAACATTTATTGTCTTTAAATTGGAAATTTTGTGAATTTCTTTATTAAAAAACAAAATTGCATGTGAATGATGTAATTTATTGAGCATGGTGTAAATTGTTGGAAGTATCTAGAGGATACTAATAAAGTACAGTAAAACACTGAATAATACTAAATTAAAATTAAAATTTGCTTAATTAGAAGTGAATGAGGGAACATTCAGAATCTGTTGGTGTCAGGAAGGGCTCCTGGTCATGAAAATCCTGCTTACATTCATAAAATGTGTACAAATTTTCATTGGGGAAAAATTACTAAGCACTGCCTGAATCATAATTTTATAATATTGACTTGTACTTGGCGCCATTTACTGAATTTAATGTTTGATTACTACTACCAACTGCTTGTTTATAAATTTTGAATTTAAGCCATTATATGTGTATACACAGATGGATCAGAAAGTTATAAAATAGTCAGAAGATTATAATCACTACTTTATTTTAATGACTGCTTTCAGAGTTTTTATTTTCATAAATTTATATATTGCAAAAATACAAGTCTAGGGAACAGATTTGGACATTGCATGATTTCAGAAGGTTAATAATAAATTTTTTTCCCAGTAATTGCTTCAAACAACCACTTCTGCTGTGAAATTATGTTTAGGGAGCACCATGTTTAAATTATGAATCCGTTTGTGCCCGCAAAAAAAAGGTCATAAAGTTCATAATAGCGAATTTTTTTTGATAATGTATCTTCAAAGAAATCAGTCTGTTGACAGTTATACTCAATTATCAACTAATATAGATTGTAAATTGGCTCTTATGAAGCATTTAGCTGACCATAAATAGGTATTTTAATCCTTTTCATCCCTTTCTACTTGCTTGAGTTTTTCTTTAACTCAACAAAAATATCTTAAACTCTAACTAAATTAAGACTGATTAGAAATGTAAGAAAAGCCACTGTTGTAACTGCAGTACTAATAAAAAAAAAACAGAAGTATGGGGACCATCTCGATTCCCCCTCGAGGGGAGATCATCCCACCTCGTAGCGTGTCCGGTCGCTACACCACCCCCTCCGTTCCTAGCCAGCAGTGGCTTTAACGGAGGACTTCTTCTCGCCCTCAAACTGATTGCGCACCACAGCTTACAGTTCAGGCCCCGCAGAGATGCCACCGATGCAGATGCCCCAAGGGACATCTACATCTGTAAAAATTCACCCCGAGATAGATTTACATGTTTATGCCTTCAGAATGAAGACAACGGACACCTGCAGCTACCACGTCGCCCTCAAGAACTACGCTAGGAAACCTAACCGCGGAAAGAAGACCCCGCGCCTAGATCCTACTATAACGAGCCACTTTCTGAATGTCAGATCCGCACTAACAACCTCAACAATAAACTTCCCACTAAAGTTTGTACATCGAAATTTAGACCTAGTTCCCTTAAGAACCCCGCTTACTACTCTAAATGAGTTTCTATCTGACTCCGTTCCGGTCTGCCCGGGAGAGGAGAATCAACGCCTACTCCCGCACAGCGCCATCACGGAGTCCCGCGTGACATTCACCATCTTTCGCAATTGCCGCCAAGACTCCCCTACGTACCACTTAAGCAGCACCCAGAGAAGCCCCGCCGACAGTGACTTTAGCTCATAATGCCCTCGTCGGAGCGCGACCGCACCCGACGGGCAAGAATAATCCCGCCCGCCAACAACGGCCGCAACTCCGCCGACAGCCTGATTCAATGCATACCACCAATACATCTAACCGAGGCACGCTGCCTAAGCGCCTACCTTCGGCCAGTCAACTGCCCAGGCGGTCCCTAGCCACCCAGGTTCCTATCACCTACTAGATCCCCTCGGCGGTCCTGCTCAAGGCGAGGAACGAAGGAAGCCAGCAACTATTTTCCACTCACTACGAGTCCTCCAGTTGACTCGTAGATCCAAAACAGAGTTTATTCTCTCGAGTTCCCTAGTAACTCTGGTACGTTCAGCTTCGTACCGGGAACATATGCAGAGGACATGGTCCACAGTATCATCGACCCTACAGTCCGGACAGAAGCCGGAATCAACCAACCTAAACTTAGCCAATTTGTCCCTAAATGCACCATGTCCTGACAGGAACTGAGTGGTATGCCGATTGGGGGATACCCAGCTAATCGCTCGCAACTCTCTAACATCGGGGAATATACTATGCGTATAACGACCTGTTAAAGAAGTGTTCCACCTATCTTGCCAAGAGTCAAAACCTTGGTCTTCGATCTCACGCATACGCCCAGTAGTAAGAAGGCCATCCTTCCTAGCAACATACCGCTGGCTACGTTGCGTAGCCGAAATATCCGCAGATTTGATGCCTGCGATCACAGTCACTGCCTCTCGCGAGACAGTCCTGTAACCACCGACAACCGCTAACAGAAGAAGACGCTGGGCTCGTAAAATAATGTCCCTATACCATTGGTGTTGTAAACGATGAGCCCAGACGGGCGCAGCGTACAACATAATGGCCTCACAGACGCCTTTATAAAGAATCCGCATGGTACGGAAATTCAACCCCCAATCGGGATGGACCACTCTACGGACGCCGAAGAAAGCATCAACTGCCTTCTTCGCCACATACTGAAGGTGCTCCTTGAAGAGAAGCCTCTCATCAAGGATGACACCCAGATATTTCTGAAAAGTGACATACCTAATAGAACGACCGTCCATCACAACCCGCGGATGGTGAGTTGCAGCTAAACGGCCCTTCAAAAACATCATAGTGGTTTTCTCCGCACTGAAAACCATCTTATGCTGAAGACTCCACAACCACAAAACCCTACATGCCTGTGCCGCTCTAAGCTCGATCTCAGCACGCGAATTACCCTCAACCAGCAGCAGCCCATCGTCGGCATAAGCCACGACGCGACAGCCACCAGGCAAGCGCAGCCGCATGAGAGAGTCAAACTCGATGGTCCAGACGAGTGGACCTAATACACTGCCCTGCGGACATCCTTTAGACAGGGTCTTTCCTATTTGCGAACTGCCGTCACGAAGGACGACAGTTCTGTCGCTGAAATAACTCGAGAGAGTCCTAATTTCTTCCTGCGTGCAACCACGCTTCTGCAATTGGAACAAGGCAGAGGGCCACCACAAGTTATTAAATGCCCCGGATATGTCCAAAAAGACACCGAGTACATACTTGCACTCGCTGCCCGAAGCCAGATTCAGGACCCTAATAATCGCATCCTCTGTACTCTTACCGGGTCTAAAGCCATACTGGTCGTCCATCAGCATATGATTTTAAGTGAGCCTACTATTAATGCGGAGGTAAAGAACCTTTTCGAAAAGTTTTCCAACAACTGGTAAGAGCGTCAGAGGACGGTAAGAAGAACTAACGGTGGGGTTCTTGTCGCCACCCTTGAACAATAGCTTCAGAATTCCTCGCTTCCAGCAAGCCGGGAAATACCCGGCAAACAAACACCTATTGAATAACCTAGTCAACGGGCCAAGAATTACGGCCAGGGTGCGAACAAGGAGCTCCACCGTGATACCATCATATCCGGGGGCTTTGTTCCTAGCAAGGCTACAGATTACCTGGCGAACTTCCGCCTCAGTAATCTCCAAAGACACAGAGTCCGTAGTGAAACTTACAACCGCCGCTCGAACTCTCCGGTGATACGAGGTCTCACCAACCTCAGTATCATCGGGGAGCAGATCGTCCATCAGAAGAGATAGAACCCGATGTTTCTCAACAACAACGTCGTCCTGGGTCGAGAGAGCCGACAGAAGATTGTCCTTTTTGTGTTTATGACCAAGCACACGATAAACAACTCAGAAGTATGGACCAGCAGGAATTTTCTAAACAGTTCTTGTTAATTTATTTATTATAAAACAAATATTTTTTGCATCTTTACTTTTTGTTACTGCTTCAGGCCAGGATGTTTTGTTCAAATTTATCATTGTGACCGCAAGTAGACTGTACGTAATAAATAGCGTGACAAAATGCAATTGATTTTATTTCTTGCTGTGAATCCTCTGTGGCAAAAAGCATTAAAGAATTAAATGTTTATATATTTCATAAAGAAACCTCGCTGTATAATAAATAAAATAAGATTATTGTCTTGCTACTGTCAGCATGTACAAAATTTCTCCACCCATTTAGGTTATTTTTTTTAAATTTAATCAACATATTGCAGTGTTATTTTATATTAATCAGGTTTAGTTTTGCTGTATAGGTTTCTGAAAAGTTCTTGAGTAGGTAAACCTTCTTATATTGTTGCACTGACTGATTTGATAATCTATACAAAGGTTGTTATTACACTTTGCCCTCAGTGGTCTTCAAGAGATAATTTATTATATTCAATGGATTAGAGTAAATAACGTACTGTTTATTATATTTATGATATATATAATTAAATTTTTTTTCAGAAGACTGCATATGTATGTATGAATATAGGTTATATTTCTTGCCAAGAATTTGTTACTAATCTGTCAAGATGTAATTGTAAGTATATTTATTTACATAAAAAAAAGGGTCTGAGCACTTGTTTTTGTAACAATACTTTGTAGATACTAATATAAGCTTACAGATATTGTTTTATTTTTTTGTACATAAAAATATACATTATATTTATTTATTTTTTGTCAGAAATTAATAGTTCAAAGTAGTGTAGGTATATATTTATTAATAATACAGAAACCATAAGCTAAGCTATATTTATAACATAGTAAATCCAGATAGGAAATGGTATTTATTGTACAGTAATAGATATACATACATTGTATGATTATATCATACAAGTATAGATTGGTTTGTATAATTTATTTAAATTTTTATATGTCCTCCAATTAACACAAATTGTATTTGTATATATATTTCTTTTCTTTTTTTTAGGTATGGGTATAACATATTTTATTGTTTGTAAATATCAGCTTTTTATTTGCAGTTTTATATATATTTTGTAAACTCTTATATACTTCATCCACTTTTTTACTTTTTATATGGGTTTGTGAATTTGTTTTTAGATTATGAAGTTTATAATGAGAATTTTGTGTATTATTAAAAAAAATGTGTTAGCACAGAATAAAAAAAAAAAAAAAATAGAAATTAACTGTTAAATTTCAGCTCATACCAGTTAGAATATCTGAGCCATAAAAGAAATTGCACTTGTAAGTCTAGAAATGTCTGGTCCTCATTCACTTTAAGGCCATCACTTCAATGAGTAGACTTACATACAGAATAGACCTTTTGCAACCCAGTGCTTAATATAATACAAAACATGTATGAGTATTTTTTATGGTTTTACATTATAATTTCAGTTTAAAGAGAAACCATATGCAACAAGAATTATTAAATGTGTAAAAATGCAAAAATCCTCTTTCAAATTATGAAAAAGAAAGAAAAACGTACAAAGATTTTATTAAAATCAAACTTTTATCAGTTTACTTAAATTTTTTATTAGTCCTTTCAGATGATGTTTTAAAAAGCCTTAATATGTCACTAATTTCCCCAGAATCATTTGTCTGATTTGATTATGATGCAAGAATTTCCTGTATACCACTTAAATGGTATGTTCTTCATAAGTAAAGTACCTAGATTCTAACTTACGACTGACTGTTTTCAGGTTTAAGTACTCCTCAATGCTAACCCATCTTGTAAAATTTAAATAGCCGTAGATTTGCAATATTTCCACATTGATGCTTTACTAAATCTTTTCTCAGTCAGTCAATCCAATAACTTTCCAAAAACTGTAAAGTGGCTGATTACTTATAATACCAGTCTCTCTAAGATTCATTCTTTTTAGAAGCACTTGACTAGGGTTTTCTTTCAGCTATCAAGAAAGCATTTCTAGTCAAGTTATCTGCAAATTTTTCCCTTATATGGAAGTGAATACCCTGACAAAATTTGCAAATATGTGGCACATCTGTAAAACATGTTTCAGAGTTTCTAAGCTGATGTTCACTTATAGCTGTCCTTAATTCTGAATAAGTGACAGTTCTTTGTCAGTTTTTGGTTTTGCTTATTGAAAAGTGACGTATTTTGGTTCCGATAGTTTATTCTAGTATTTATTTGATAATTTTGCAGGTGATATAGGTTTAGAAATCAAATAGTTATTTTAAACTAGTTTAATGTATTGATTTAATTTATCTTTTAAAACTATTTTATGGCTGCTTTTAGTGCCAATTTGCTATTTTAATGTGTTGCTTTTTGTGTTAAATTTCTTTTAATGCCAATGTTATACTTTTTTGTGGAAAAACACATTATTGTTAATTGATTTTGTGTGTTTGCACATATGTATGTGTGCATCCATACATGTGTGTTCTTTGACGTAATAAAATGTTTTACTAAAATATGTGTATTTTCTTCTTTATTTCTCTCAGTTATTGTAAAAAATATGGTTCACCAATTTTGATTTCTAAATTTTGACAACTTTTTGACCAGATTTAATCTAAAAGGGAACATGTGGTTAGTAATTTACTGAGGGTAGGACTACTTACCTGGTTCTAGTTAACAGACAGCCTGTAGACTTGACATTGGGTATCATCCAGCCAACTGCTACGTTATTTATTTATTTTTTTTTATCTTCAGTCATTTAACTGGTTTGATGCAGCTCTCCAAGATTCCCTATCTAGTGCTAGTTGTTTCATTTCAGTATACCCCCTACATCCTACATCCCTAACAATTTGTTTTACATATTCCAAATGTTGCCTGCCTGCATAATGTTTTCCTTCTACCTTCCCTCCAATATCAAAGCAACTATTCCAGAATGCCTTAATACGTGGCCTATAAGTCTGTTTCTTCTTTTAACTATATTTTTCCAACTTCTTTCTTCATCAATTTGCCGCAACAACTCATTTGTCACTTTATCCACCCATCTGATTTTTAACATTCTCCTGTAGCACCACATTTCAAAAGCTTCTAATCTTTTCTTCTCAGGTACTCTGATCATCCAAGTTTCACTTCCATATAGAGCTACTCTTCAAACATATACTTTCAAAAATGTTTTTCTGATGTTTAAATTAATTTTTGATGTAAAAAAGTTATATTTCTGACTGAAGGTTTGTTTCACTTGTGCTATTTGGCATTTTATATCACTCCTGCTTCGTCCATCCTTAGTAATTCTACTTCCCAAATAACAAAATTCTTCTTCATCCACAGTCAGTGGTTATCTTCGTTATTTCTACTACATTTCATTATTTTTGTTTTGTTTTTGTTTGTTTTCATGCAGTACTTCTTGCATAGGACTTCATCCATGCTGTTCATTGTTTCTTATAAATCTTTTTTACTCTCAGCTAGAATTATTATATCATCAGCAAATTGTAGAATCTTTATCTTTTCACCTTTTACTGTTACTCCAGATCTACATAGTTCTTTAACATCATTAACTGCTAGTTCTATGTAAAGATTAAAAGCAACAGGAATAGGGAACATCCTTATCGGACTCTTTTTTTTTATTACGGCTTCATTCTTATGTTCTTCAATTATTACTGTTGCTGTTTGGTTCCTGTAAATGACTCTGTATATGGTTCTTCTATCTCTGTATTTGAACCCTAATTTTTATAAAATGCTGAACATTCTATTCCAGTCTACGTTATCAAACACCTTTTCCAGGTCTATAAATGCCAAATATGTTGGTTTGTTTTTCTTTAATCTTCCTTCTACTATTAATCTGAGCGCTTAAATTGCTTCCCTTGTCCCTATGCTTTTCCTGAAACCAAATTGGTCTTCTGCTAACATTTCTTCCACTCTCCTCTCAATTCTTCTGTACAAAATTCTAGTTAAGAGTTTTGATGTGTGGCTAGTTAAGCTAATTGTTCTGTATTCTTCACATTTATCTGTTCCTGCTTTCTTTGGTATCATGACTATAACACTCTTTGAAGTCTGACGGAACTACCCCTTTTTTGTAAATATTAAACACCAATTTGTGTAATCTATCAATCGCTCATTTGCACAGCTCAGTAATTCAGTAATTCTGCAGGTATTATGTCTATTCCAGGAGCCTTACTGCCATTCAAATCTTTTAATGCTCTCTTAAATTCAGATCTCAGTATTGTTTCTCCCCTCTCATCCTCTTCTTCCTCTATAACACCATTTACTAATTCATTTCCTCCGTATAACTTTTCAATATATTCCACCCACCTGTCAACTTTGCCTTTCGTATTATAAATTGGTGTACCATCTTTGTTTAATACATTATTAGATTTTAATTTATGTACCACAAAATTTTCCTTAACTTTCCTGTATGCTCCGTCTATTTTACTAATGTTCATTTCTCTTTCCACTTCTGAACACTTTTCTTTAATCCACTCTTCTTCTTTCGCTAGTTTGCACTTCCTATTTATGGTATTTCTTAATTGTCGTTAGCTCCTTTTACTTTCTTCATCACTAGCATTCTTATAATTTCTACGTTCATCCATCAGCTGTAATATATCCTCTGAAATCCAAGGTTTTCTACCAGTTCTCTTTATTCCACCTAAGTTCGCTTCTGCTGATTTAAGAATTTCCTTTTTAACATTCTCCCACTCTTCTTCTACATTTTCTACCTTATCTTTTTTACTCAGACCTCTTGCGATGTCCTCTTCAAAAATCTTCTTTACCTCCTTTTCCTCAAGCTTCTCTAAATTCTACCGATTCATCTGACATCTTTTCTTCAGGTTTTTAAACTCTAATCTACATTTCATTATCCCTAAATTATGGTTGCTATCAGTGTCTGCTCCAGGGTAAGCTTTGCAGTTGACGAGTTTATTTCTAAATCTTTGCTTAATCATGATATAAGCTATCTGATATCTTGCAGTATCACCTGGCTTTTTCCATGTGTACATTCTTCTATTATGATTTTTAAAGTGGATGTTGGCAATTACTTAATTATACTTCGTGCAAAACTCTATAAGTTGGTTCCCTCTTTCATTCTTTTAGCCCAGCCCGTATTCACCCACTATATTTCCTTTCTTGTCTTTTCCAGTGCTTCTATTCCATCTTCAACTTTTATTTAATTTTCATCCCCTTTTATATGTTTAATTGCTTCATCAATTTCTTCGTATACACACTCATCCTCATCATCATCATAGGTGCTTGTAGGCATATAGACAATTGTTGTTGGTTTAGGTTTTGATTTTATCCTCATTACAATGATTCTATCACTATGCATTTTGAAATACTATACTCTCTTCCCTATCATGTTCATTATGAAACCTACTCCTCGTGCCTGCCCATTATTTGAAGCTGAGTTAATTATTCTAAAATTACTTGACTAAAAGTTGTTTTCCTCATCCCACTGAACCTTGCTAATTCCTACTATATCTACATTTATCCTATCCATTTTCCTATTTAAATTTTCTATCCTACCAACCTTTTTCAGGCTTCCAACATTCCACGCTCCGACTCATAGAATGTTATTTTTTGATTTTCTGGTGACCCCTTCTTAGTAGTCCCCCACCCGGAGATGTGAACGGGGGACTAGTTTACCTCTGGAATATTTTACTAAGGAAGGTGCATCGATCTTTGTTATATGAAAATGCATAGAGCTGGATTTTCTTGGAAAAAAAGCAGCTGTATTTTTCCATTCCTTTCAGCTGTGCAGTACTCAGAAGATTGAGTGATGTCGATATGGCCGTTTAAGTCGTCCTGACCTACGGCCTTAAAAACTACTGAAAAAGCTGCTGCCCTCTTTCAGGAATCATTTCTTAGTCTGGCTCTCAACAGATACCTCTCCGATATGTTTGGACCTTTGGTCCAGCTACTCTGTATCACAGAGTATTTATTTTATACCTTCAATATTCAGTATTGTGTGCAACTTAATAGTTGATATTAATAAATAAAACAAATTATTACATTCACCCATACATTAGATGACCTTGAATATAAAATCACTAAATTTCTTATAAAGCATCTAAAAACATAGTTTAACTGAAATAAGTTGAGTAGTTTCCAAAAATAGCTTAGATTGCAACTCATAGTAGCTTAGATTGTAGCGCATAGTCTCTTAATGCTTTCCCAAGAAAGAACAAGGGTCTGGCTCCATATATGAATTGTATCAGATAATTCTTCATTAAATTGACAGGCAAACATATACAGCATTAATTTAAATGAGAGGTGGCTGCATGTTGTATAATATACCATACTAAGACTGTATCTCCAAGATCATTATCCCCTTGGACAAAACTTGTTCCATTTGCAGTTTGATAAATTATCGTATCGGTATTGGACCATCAGGCTGTGTATGTGTGCTATGGCTAGTTCTTTTTGTACTTGCTACTACATTATATTTGTTTCGTGTTTTTTTCCTCTGTATTTTATTCTCTTAAATTTTATTATATTTTATTTTATTGCATCGTATTGTATTTATTTAGGTGCATTACACTTACCTAAAACAACAGACAGTTTTTCTTCTATTCTTTTGCAATCCTGTATAATAGTGTTCGTATGTTAAAATTTTCCATGAACTACAGAAAGAAGGTTAAGAAATTAATCTGTTGACAATCTGTATGTAATAGTAAAAAAAAAATCTGGATGTTATTTTAGCTTTCCATGAGGAATTGCAAACCCCCTCTCTGTTGAGCTTTGATTTGTAATTGGATGTATTCACCACTTTTTTCGTATTTTTCATTAACATCAGTTGTTGACATCAGTGTAAACGTAATGATGACAAATAATTTAAATACCATTTCATGATGATTGCATATGAATAACATTACTTTTGTTATTATAGTATTTATGTTAAAAAACAGCTGTCTGCAGAACTGAACGGTTCAAAGTATCATACATGGAGCAAGATTGCTGTGTTTAATACAATTTAAATATTTAAATACAAGAAGTGGAGTCAGGATACACAAACCTTGACAATTAAATCCTACATTTTATCACAGAATCATCTGAATAATATTGTACATAGAGAAGTTGCCTAATATACTTTATTCCAGAAAGAATGTATAAAAAATTCAATTAAACTGTATAAATGTTCTAGTTTATCTCATGCTTAAACACAACAGAACAAATCAGCAACCCTTGATTCAAGTTGCATATATTATTTTCCATATTACTATTAAGTAATCATATTAAACTATTAAGTTTCACAATATTAAATTAAAATACTGAGAAATTTATTGTAAAGTTTATTGACATATCTTTTTTTTTAAATTATCGATTTAATCATTTTTGTTATAGAATAAATCATTTTCGAGTTATTGAAACAGTAAGCAAAATTTGCTTTGCCTTCACCTTATTCCTTTTAAATTAATACATATAACTAGATAATTTGAAAATTGTATTGTTGTTTCAAAGAATAATAAGCATTTCATGCTGTGATTCTTGGGAAAATGAGAAGTAAATGGATTTTAGATTACACTTCTTTACAAATCTATTATACTGGTGCATATCAGCATGCCAACCAATCAGAATGCAGATGATATTCAGTACTACAAATGAAAACTTCACTCTGTTCACCATAACTGGCTGTTGAGTGAACATCATTTCTCCAAAAATTGCTTTCTGACAGGTATTTCTTGTACCTCAGAAGTATAACATATTTCTTATGTTACATTCATTAGAAAAATGATATAGATATTTTAAAGTAAAAAATTAATATAATTTTTATCGAGAAACAGTCCAATATAAACACTGTATCTCCTTGTCAGGGGTAACTGTTAGACATTTTTGTGAATTTACATTAGAATAATAAACTTCAAGCTGATTAAAAAAACAAACAAATGAAACTGTATATATACCAGTTCATTAAAAATAATGAGAAAAGTAATTGGTTTAAAAAAATAATTCAAAGTTTTTATGATATGAACCTACAGGTTTAGTTGTAATTGTATTAAAGTATTGAGAAGCACATTATTTAAAGCCATTGGAAGCTTTCTAGGATAACATGTTGTATGTATACCCCACTTTAATTTCTCTTCATTCTTATTGGATCTGAATCTGTTTATCCCTTCCTATTTCTGTTTTATTTTGTCTTAAATATGTAAATGAGAATATTATATAATCTATTTGAAATGTTTTTCAGCAAATGTATAAAATTTGGAAATAGAATTAAAAATCTTATCCAGTAGATCTTAACGAATATGGATGAATACCAAAAATGTAATGTTTCATCAAAAATAGTAATGAAAAGAATAGTTATTCTTATAACAAGAGTTATAATTCTTAAGTAGTTATAATAATAGGTATTTTGTTGTACCTTAATCAGAAAAAAATAGTCTTAAACTTGTACTAATATTCTGAAGATTACTGGAACTCAGATAATATTTCATTGTAGGTACACAATGTAATTTTTTTAACCACAAGACCAATAATTTAAATGGAGCTATTTGTTTTGGCCTTCAGTCATACCAAAACACAGCCCCATCTACAACCCTGTAACAAATAAATTACAAGAGTAACTTCCATACTAGTTTTGGGTTGCATCACTTTATTCTAAGTTATTAATTATGGAATCAACTTTAAAGACTGTATCAAAGCTGTTTCTGACCGATGAAACAGAACATACTGAAATTTTCTGTACCCAAGAAAGACGATTTTCCATAAATGAGCTTAAGTGGGCAGTCATGAGAATAAAGAAAGCCCAGGGGCCTGATGGTGTCTTGGGTATCTTCATTAAAAGACTAGCAGAGAAGTACCCATGGCAAATTCTTCAGGCGGTTAACAAAGCATTGACAAGTGTAGCTTTCATAGAGCCTGGAAAGAGGCTAGGTTGGTCCTGATTCCCAAAGATAAAAGGGGTCAGGAGTCCACATTTAGACCAATTTGTCTCCTCAATGACATTGGGAAGATCTACGAGCATATGCTAGCAGAAAGATTAAGAGAAAAGATACAGGACTCTGGGAGACTTTCTCCACAGCAATTTGGATTAATATGTGGTAAATCCACCCTTGATGCAATAAGGAGAGTGACTGAGTGGGCTAAGGATCGGGCAGCGGGAACCAGGAGAAAAAGGCTAATCTCGCTGGTTGTCCTATTAGATGTTCAAAATGCATTTGGAAGTCTTCCTTGGTGGCTTGTTTTGGAGGAAATCAGGAAGAGAGGCATTAGTGAATATTTGTTGACTATCATCAATAACTACCTGTTCAACAGGACCATAAGCGTTGCCACGGAAAGAGTGACGTTGAGTTTCGGAGGGGTTCCGCAGGGATCAGTGTGGGCCCCATCCTTTGGAACTTGGCATTCGATGATATTTTTTGACAGGAGATCCTGGAGGACAATAGTTTGATCGCCTACGCGGATGATCTCGCTCTTCTCACTGCAGGTCATACCGAGTTGGAGGTTGAAGCTTCGGCAAATAGAGCAATAAGGATTATCAGTAATTGATTAAAAGCAAGAGGCATTAAACTGGCTCCACAAACTTCAGCCCTGGCGATGGTGGGTCGTCACAAAATCGGAGAGATCAGCATATGTGTTGGCGGGCTCAGGATGAATACCTCTAAGTATGTAAAATACCTTGGAGTTTACATTGACAAGCTGCTCAGTTTTACAACACATGTATGCTTGACTGTAAGTGCTTTATTACAAACACCGCACATTTGTCTTTCTTCGCCGGGTAACAAATATGAATTTCTTATTCGGTTGTGACCGATTCTAATTCTGGTAACCGCCACTTGTTCTCGGCGAGTCAACTTCGCGTTGCTTTTCCATTTATATGGAGAAGTTTTAATAGAGTTTAGTTTGGTATTTAATCTTCTCCAATCATTACTCCACTTGTTTCGTATTGTATTCGTTAGACAATTTTTAACATAAGCTACTCGTATAGGAATTGTATCTAAGTTATCACAGACTGTCGCCTTTCTGACAGCGTCGTCTGCACTTTCATTCCCTGTAATACCAGCATGCTTTGGAGTCCGTACAAAAACACATCGCTGACCTCGTTGATTTAAAACGTACAAAATGGTCAGCATGTTTGCAATGACGTCTTTTATGTTCTTGTTCCGAATTGCATTAAGTGCACTTAGAGAGTCTGAACATATTAGCACTCTCTCTTCGCAGTAGTGTTCCGAATAGGGAAGAGCTTGCTGTATGGCAATACGTTCTGCCGAGTAAACTCTGGCCATATCTGGCAGTTTCCAAAAACGGGCTTCTCCATTTACACATATGGAGCATCCAACACCATGTTCCGTTTTAGAACAGTCAGTATAAATTTTAATGTACTCTTCATAACTACTGACGGTTGATAAAAATTCCTGTTGGATGATTACTGCGGGCTTATTTTTTTATTTCTTTACGAAAGAGATCCAGTCTTGTGTTTACCGCTGGTAAAAGCCATGGCGGTATTTCTCTTGTAGAAATTGCTAATGTCTCTGGTAAAGCAATTTCATATTTTCTTGTCAATTCGTGATACCTTATTCCGGCTGGTTTAGAATAGGTAACACGATGTTCATATAATGCAGCCAAAGGATGATTGTAAAAAAATTTGTTATTTATATGGATAGGGAAGGCCCATATATTTGCTGCATATCTTAGCCGTAGGATCTCTTCTGTAACGTAGTGGCATTATTCCGGCTTCGGACATTAGACTAGTCGCCGGACTTGTACGGAATGCGCCTGTCGCGAATCTTATTCCGCTATTATATATTACGTCTAACTTTCGTGAATGCAGCTTTCTCGCAGATGAATATACAATAAATCCTTAGTCGAGTTTTGATTGAATCAATGCTTTATACACTCTCAATAGTTTTACTTTATCTGAGCCCCAATTGATGTTGGATAAACATTTAATAATGTTTAGTACTTTTTTTGCACTAAATCCTGCACTAAGTCCTGTATATGTAATCCCCATGTAAGCGATTTATCTAGTAATAGACCTAAAAATCGCACATCGTACTTTTATAGCATACGATGGTCAAGACAAGACTTCAGTGAGGAATTCTCTTCGTTTCTCTGATGAAAATTTGAATCCATTATTCCTCGAAACTTCATTGAGGGCGTCTTTCGCTCGTTGCAACTTTTACTTCACTGTAGCTGTAGTGTTACTGGCATACATAATTGCCAGATCATCAACATAGACACTTTTGTAGATTTCTGCTGGAATTTTTAATATTAGTTTATTGATGGCGATCGTGAACAAGGTACTGCTCAACGTCAAGCCTTGTAGTGTGCCATTTTCCAATCTTTTTTCTGATAAATATTCGTTGTTGCCGCGTACTTGGAAAGTACGGTCATTCATATAGTTGCTGAGTAAAACTGGCAATTATCACGATTGCTCCATTACTATGTCGCTTATTAATATCGAATGCCTTTTGCAGATCAAATAAGATTCTAATACAATGTTTTCTTGTCATATAACTGTTATATATTTTGTTCTCTAAGTTGATCATTTGATCAGTAGTAGAGTGGTATTATCGAAAACCTGCTTGATGTGAGATAAGAGATTTCCTTTTCCTAAAATCCAAACAAGTCGATTATTTGTAATTTTTTCAAATATTTTTCCCATAGCTCACGTCAAAGAAATAGGACGGTAAGTACTGGGAACTGTTAGATTTATATCTTTCTTTGGAACTGGAACAGTATGTGGTTTTTCCACTGCTTCCGGTACATTCCACCCCTCCATATCTGACTATATAGTTCTAACAATCTACGTTTCGCAGTGGTATTCAGCTGCCTGATCATGTTATAATGAATTTCATCCGGACCACCAGTTGTGTTACTGGCTTTCTCCAACGATTTCACAGTTCTTCAATTGTAAAAGGTATATTATATGAATAATTTATCTCAGTTATAAAATTTAGTAGACACTCAAGTTCTGCTTTATGGTATCTAAAATATTCACTATAGTTAGCCGTCTTGCTGGCTTCTTTGAAGTGATTGGCCAGTAGTTCTGCAATTTCGTTTGGAGTACCATTAATGTCATCTTCATATTGAAGGCAAGATATGGGAGCAAAGCTTGCAAATTCAGAAATAGCCCTCACTTTCTTCCAAACATCTGACGCAGTTGTATTTCTGTTGATGGATGACACGTATTGCTACCAGGATCGTTTTTTAGCATCTATCATAAGTCTTTTTGCATACGCTTTGTATTTTTTTAATGCAATTAGGTTTTCTAATGTTGGACGTTTTTTCAAAGCGTTATACACTTTTTTCTTTCTTTTAATAGCTTCACTTATTTCATCGTTCACCACGGAACGGGTCCCTTCTTGAGTGTTTTAAGAATATATCTTGATGCCGAGTCAAGTATGGCATTGGTTACAGCGTCGACATCGGCTTCGATAACTCCGGTTGTTTGAGGGAGTATCGTCCTAGTTGTGAAGCTCGTTCAATCTGCCTTATCAAACAGCCATCTTTTGACGGTGGGATATATTGTCTCGATGTTGTCCTTCTGCAGCATCCATATGTAATTAGGGGTGATCTGCCAGGCTTTCACAGCTGGAAAAAGCTTTACGTAGGGCATACCTATATGTCTGCTATTCTGAGCAGGAAGTCGATTGATAGTGTCTTTATACGGCAGGTTTCTGACGCGGATCATGTTGTGGGTCAGACTTGTAATTCGCGGACAGAACCTTACAGTTGTTACTTCATAATTCCAATACAGGAATCCCACTGAGGAACACCTAGCGAGATCGGATAGGATCCTTCGTATTGTGGGCAATAGTCCAATCCTTATTGGTGCCGATGTTGATGCGAAGTCGCTTTTCTGGCAGTGGGATCACTGATCATGGTCGTGGCCTAACTGACAGTTTCATCGCGCAGCCCAATTTTGAGGTCTTTAATGTTGCAGACCAGTTGGCCACTTACGTCGGTAAGGTTAACGGACGACGGGCCTTTTCAGGTACAAATATTGACATCACCATTGGTAGGGACATCCCTGGCAGGGTCCTTGATTGGTCTGTGGTCGACGATTGTTCTAGCGATCATCGGTTGACACTATTCGAAATAATGGATGAGCTGCGCGATGGCCATGAGGGACAGTTTCCTGTTCACCGGGGGCGCTTCCTGCATAGGAAGGCGGACTGACCGAAATTTTCCTCTTTGTTGGAGTTCAGATTGGAGATTTTTTCTTGAGACCTTGACGGCCTTCCATTAGATGTCCTGGCAGAAAATTTCACTTCTGCGGTGGTGGCAGCAGCTGAAGCCGCCATTCCTAGAGGCACTGGCCGGCAACGTATATCTGGTTGGTGGTCTCGAAATCTGACATCAATGAAGCAGTCTGTGAACCGACTCAGAACGGCTGCGCAACGAGAGGGTGATCCCGATCGGCGTGCGGTCCTAACTGCAGATTACCGCAGAGCGAGGGCTAGGTACTATCGTAGGATTAGGTCCTCCAAGCGTAATTCCTGGCGTTCCTTCGTTCAGGAGCAAGGGAATAGAGACCCTTGGGGCGTTGTGTATAGACCCCTTGGACATAAGCGCAGGAAAGATGTCCTCCTGTCAGCTTTGTCAATCCGCGAGGGTGTGGTAATTGATAAGGACCGTGTCCTTAATATTTTGCTGAATGATTTGCTCCCGGATGACACTATGGTGGATGAGGTTCCATACCACTGGCTTGTCAGGCGGGATGTCGCGATTTTCTTCTTACTGCCCACTAACGCTCTTGCCCGTGATTGGCAAGGTTTTTGAGAAGGTATTAATGTTAGAGGTATAAGGTATTAATGTTTTGAGGTGCGTACTAAAGTTAGATTGGCCACTGATTATTTGCTGATGGACAACCAGTATGGTTTCCGACCGGGCAAAGCAGTGAGGATACCATACTAAAAATGATAGATATAGTTTCCTC
Source organism: Lycorma delicatula (assembly GCF_047948215.1). Classification (NCBI taxonomy): domain Eukaryota; kingdom Metazoa; phylum Arthropoda; class Insecta; order Hemiptera; family Fulgoridae; genus Lycorma; species Lycorma delicatula. The sequence goes on from NC_134458.1 coordinate 21,770,257, forward strand.
TAGTCCATGTAAATATGTATTAGGGATTTTTCTCAACATATCCGGGGCATTTAACAACTTACGGTGGCCCTCTGCCCTGTTTCAGATTCAGAAGCGTAAGTGTACATGAAATGAACTATAAGTGCTCTCAAGTTATTTCAGCCATCGGACCGTTTCCCTGCGTGATGGCGGCTCGGAGGTTCGTAAGATCTTAACTAAAGGATGCTCTCAGGATAGTGTTCTGAGTCGGCTTCTTTAGATCATAGAATTTGATTCAATGTTGCGTTTAAAGTTGCCATGTGGTTCTCGTTTCATCGCGACGACGCGATGCTACTGATTGAAGGGGATTCGCGTAACGAGGTAGAATTCCGAGCTGCTTGTGCTTGTGAGACACTCCAGCTGTGAAGTCTCCAACATAAGATGATTTTCAGCTCAGAGAAAACCACAATGATGTTGCTTAAGGGCCATTGGCTGCTTCCCGAGGAATACAGGTTCGGATGGCTGGTCTCCCCATTCGTTACGATTCAAAAATACCTGGGTGTTATCCTTGATGAGAATTTCGGTTCAAGGAACATTTACAGTATGTAGCAAAAAAGGCCGCTGATGCTTTTTATGGAATCCGTAGAGTCATTCACCCCGATTGGGGGTTTAATTACCTTACCATGCGTATCATTTACAAAGGTGTCAGCAGAGCTATTGTGCTGTATGCTGCACCTGTCTGGGCTCACCGCATGGCTTTTAGGTATTGCGCGGACATTTTGCTGCGAGCCCAGTGACTCCTCTTGGTGGCTGTTATAGGCGGTTACCGAACAGTCTCGCGGGAGGCTGTCTGTGTTATAGCCGGAGTCAAACCAATAGATATCTTGGCTAATGAGCATAAGGAACCTACATTTCCAAGGTAAATAACTTATTGACGTCAGAACGAAAGCAGGAAATTGAAGACCGGGGCCTTGCGTCTTGGCAGGTCAGGTGGGACGAATCCCCCATAGGTTGTTCCACGCATGGTATATTTCCTATAGTGTCTAATTTAGGTACGATTAGATGGGTCTCCCCAATCGGTATATCACACAATTTCTCTCTGGTCATGATGCCTTTCGCGCGAGTTTGGCTAGGTTTCGTTTGGTGGATTAGAGTCAATGCCCGGATTGTGGGACTGATGATACAGTGGACCACGTCCTTTACGGTGAACGTTCACGAGCTGTTAGGGAACTTGAAAAAATACATTCCTTTCTGGATCTTCGTACCAACTGGATGATCCGCGAGGAATGATCTATAGTAACTGGTTTTCTTCGCGCCCTTGCGGTGTGTAGCTCTGCAGGGGGAGTTTGATCGAGGTACTCGATCGTGGTAGGATCCCGGATGGCTAGGATTCCGGCTTAGGCATTGGATTGGTTGTAGGTAGGCGCATTGGCATCGTGCCACGGTTATATTGATATTGTTTGTGATTCGATTTGGGGCTCTCGCTGGTGGGGGTGGCTGCGCTGCAACGATATGGTGGCCCGTGCGACCGGGGGCGTGGCTTCCCTCCGGCGGTGGCAGTCCTATCGTGACTTGGTAATGCTATGCGAGACACCATGATGAGACCAGTTGGAGGTGCGGGGTTTGTCCTCGGTTCCTGCGCGGACCGGAATTAGGTTGCGTTTCCCTTGTTAGGTGATCTAAATTGGTCAACTTATTTGGGTGTAGGTCTGAATTTCTGTGCTGCGTAAAACACTATTTGATTGGTATGAGTGTTGCACTGATTTAACTTTAAACTCGTTCGTTTTCTGAGGCAGTCACAGTCACGAACGGTGCTGTCAAATCTGGACTAGGGGCGGGGTTCGCGCTTCCGCCAATTTGGTCAGTTAGTTTGGGGGGAGTCATGTTAAGTTGGATATGAAGATGTCCGTTTGAGGCCTACGTGAAGGCGAAATTTAATATGTACTTACGGATGCAAATGTCTGTCGAGGCATTTACATCGGTGGCATCCCGACTGAGGCCTGGCTGATGACTGTGAGATGTATTCAGTTAGAGGATCTAAAGGCGACCTCCGGTAAAACCCCTCAGGGCTTGGAAGGGAAAGGGATTGGCGACCGGTAACGCCACAAGGTGGGTGTCTTCCCCCTACGGGGTGGGATATATTTACTTTCTAATGTCAGTTACAATTGGCCCCGGAAAATTATTGCTTCCATATTGATCCTCTAAAACATGGAAAGTGTACCTCTGTGCTATCGATCCACTTATAAGTCCTAGATCTATACAGGACGTCGATCCATCTCTGGCATTGAAAAATGTTTCTGAACCATCATTTAAGATGATGAAATTAAAATTCAGCAGGAACCTTTCCAATTCTCTTCCACGGGAATCTATTCGATCCGACCCCAGAGAATTATGTGGATTGAATTCATCCACCAGTAGTATTGGTGGAAAGCTGAGCAATTAATTGTGATATGTCATCCTCCTTCGAATCAAAATTCGGCAGGTATTTGCTGTAGATAATGATCTGAAGCGGACGCTTCATTCTGATTTCAACCGCTTGCAGATTTGTGTTTACTTCAACCACTTTGGTCGTAGCTGTAGTCGATGTAAATATGGTTATTCCACCTCTAACTCATGTTTGGCAGTTGATCTCACCAAATTGTATCGTATCTTCTTAATTGGAAATTTTCATTTCGGCAGAAATGTGTTTCTTGCAGGCATATACAAATTGGGTCTAGATCATGTTCCAAGCGTTGGAGTTCCTGAATATTTGACAAACATCAGTTAATGTTCCGCTGAAGAATCGACTCACTAATATTTGATTAATTTGTTGTCTTGGTTTGCCTTTCGGCCATCCTTTTTTCCTTTTCCATTTTACGAACAGCTTCGTGTTCGTTCAAAATATCATCGCCCATATAGCTTCCGGCCTCCGAATCGGAGAACATCAAAGCCGCGCACGACAACGGACATGGAACGGCGCTTGTTCTAGGCGCCGATTGTGAGGCGGGAACCTGGGCGACCCCTGCAGCAGAAGCCGCACGAGTTACCGCTTCAGGCAGGGGGGAAAAAAGCCCCCGGTGTGGTTTTTGGTGATGTTTGTCATTTGGAGACCACCTCAGTTTTAAAAGGCTTAGGAGTTTCCATAGAAAACTCCAAAGAAACTACTTTTCTCAGACCGTCATCCAAAGTGTTTTGAAGGCTCACTGGATCCTCTGGTTTAGCAGCTATCTTTTTTTGGTCTGATGTGCTTTTGCTCATATCGACTTATTCTCTGGAGGCTATATCTTTATCACAGGCTTTATAAATTCCTTATGAGTGAGAGACTTCATTCTATTGTCAATTATTCTCTCAATCATAGTGGCCAATGTGGGCGCAAATTTCCCTAGAAGCTGGTCTGTATCAACAGCATTTAGAGCAGGAACTGCAGCCACAGCCTGAGCATAAGTTGTTGTTGCTCTAAGCTTTCATGCGCTTACAATCTTCTTTGCTTTGAAGTAGCTGAACTTCTGCAGGGTTTTGGCTTCCTGCACAGCCACCTCGTCTTTGTACGCTGGACAGTTTCTGGATCTACTCGAATGCTGTCCTTTGCAGTTTACATAAGAAGGAGGATCCTTGCATGGTTTGCCTTCATGAATTTTCTCACCCCACATGCATATTTGTGGCCTTTTTCGCACCGAGCAGCAGTGTGGCCAAAACAATGACACCTGAAACATCTCATTGGTTGCGGCATAAAATCCGCACATCCAATCTGTGTATCCCTGTACGCACTTTCTGCGACAGGGCTGGTTTGTTGAAAGTAAGGACATGAGAGGCAGACGGAAGAATTTCAGGTTATTTCTCATGTTCAGCCTTCGACATTCAATACTTCCTTGAGGTGGTAACTCTTCTACAATCTCCTGCTCCGTGCAATTGAGTAGATCCTAACAAACCACAACACCCTTAGAGATATTGAGGGTGCTGTGAGGATCGACTCGTACAGAAAACTTATCTATCTTCTTTAGTGGAAGGGTCTTCTGTGACTGGTTATCATTAACTGTCTCTACATGGAGTCTGTTGTAGGTCTTACGGATATCCTTTACTGGGCCTCCAGGAATTATTTATCTCTCGATCGATAAGGAAAGAGCTTGTTCTCAAAAACTTACCATCCTTTCTACTGATAACCAAATATTTTGGTTTACAAAAACTACTCTTGTTCAAAGCTCTCTGGATACTCTTTGCCTCTTTCTCCAACCTTGCAGTCTCAAAATTGTTCCTTCCTTTTTGTTTCAGTCGAAACGGGTGGCTCTAGACGAGGGTGTTTATGTGAAGCCTCTGTCACGTTTGGACACTGTTCAACTTGCATGATTTTCAGTCACTTCTGTAGCAAGGCTAGCCGCCGGGGTACACTCGCACTCCAGGCTACCAACCCTGGAGGTCCGGTCTGGTGGAACCAGCATATGTCCTGGCAGAGAGCGGATGCGCAGTCTCTGCACTGACTCCAGTTTACAGACTGAAGTTTTCTGCACTCCCATGCACCGACACGTGGGCACCTTAACTACATGCTTGTCATCGCAGGGGACATGTGGACAGCGGAAGGGCCTCCGTTACAGCTACAATCATGTCGACCCTGGCCGCTACATCGCCAACTCTAAAGGTGGTGTGAATCCATTTCCTTTATCATTACATTTTTTTGTATGTGCAGGTGGCCGAAAATCCAGTCCTTTTATTACGGCCTGTAGGTGAAATTAGACCGAAGAAAATTCCATCTCCGAGGGAAAAACACTCGGAGCCCCGTTAGCCAGCAATATGAATAGTACATTTGTACAGCTGTTTCTGCACTGGCCTTTAAACATAGATGTTATGTTCTGGACATGGGGATTATCTACCTCAGGGCATTATTATTATTATTATTATTTTTTTTTTTTTAACTGAATTTTTACGGGCATCGACTGCTAAGGTCATTAGCCCTCGTCACATTCTTTAAAAGTAATTTGTATCACCATCTGGATCGTCATATGTAAGGGTGTAAAGGGCCCTTACATTTTATTTAAAAGCACAAACTACACAAAAAACATTAAGACACAAAAGACAAGTACAACACACAACACTTACGGGGTGTAAAGGGCCCCGATATTAAAATTTGAGATAAGGTTCTCAAAAGACCATGAAATTAAAAAAAATCAACTTATCAATACCATATCTTTCTTTCTTTCTTTCTTCTACGAGTCTCGTTTATAGTTTGTTTAAGCACCCTCGGGGCAACCAGAACCGCCGTTGAGCAGTATATCAGTCGCGCCAGGGTGCCGTGGCAGTTGAATCCTTCTTATAAACAGGCTACAGGCATGCACCGCGCATACCCATAGCCTCGCGCCCTCAATCCACCCTTGAGGGTCCCCCATGCCATCATCGGACACACCCCGACTCACTGCTCTTGAGTGCAGGTGAGCCAAAATGGCCTAGGCAAGAGGGCTACCTTCCGTCACTATACGTGCCACGCTTCGAGACTCCCTTATATATATATATATATATATATATATATATATATAAAACTACCGCTTAGAGATTCTTTTATCACAGCTTTAAACTTTCATTTTATAGACTTTTAAGAAAGAAGTTGCATGTGTGAGAAGAGAATTCTCTTCCTACAAAAGTGTACACAGCACGTTTTTTCTGGTGAGAATTGGAATCCGTTATTCCTTGCAACTTCATTTAGAGCATTGATCGCTCGTTGCAATTTGTACCTCACCATAGCAGTCTTGTTGCTGGCACACACAATTGCCAAATCATCAACATAGACGCTTTTGCTGATTTCTACTGGAATGGCTAATATCAATTTATTAATGGCGATGGTAAACAAGATACCGCTCAACGGCGAACCTTGTGGTATGCCATTTTCCAAATTTCTTACAGATGAATATTCGCTATTGACTCGTACTTGGAAAGTACGGTCATTCATATATTGCTCAGTACGACTGGCAGATTGCCACGAATGCCCCATTCATGTATCTGGAGAATTATACCATGACGCCAGGTCATATCGAAAACCTTCTGAAGATCAAAGAAGACTCCGACACAATGTTTCCTTGTAATAAAGCTGTTATATAGTGGTGGTGGAATGGTACTGTCGAAAACCTGCTTGAGATGGTGATATCAGGTTTTCTTTTTTTAAAACCCAGACGAGTCGATTATTAATCATTTTTCCCAGTATTTTTCCCATAGCACACGTCAAGGAAATAGGACTATTGGGATCTGTTAAATTTTTTATTTTCTTTGGTACTGGAACAACATGAGCTTTTTTCCACTGCTGAGGGTACATTCCATACCGCCATATTTGATTATAAAGTTCTAATAATCTGCGTTTTGCAGTGGTATTCAGCTGCCTGATCATATTATAATGGATTTCATCCGGACCAGCAGCTGTGTTACCTGCTTTTTCCAACGCTTTCGTGAATTCTTCCATTTTAAATGGTACATTATATGAGTAATTATACTCAGTTCTAAAATTTAGTAGACCTTCGAGTTCTTCTTTTTTGGTCCGAAAACCTTCCTCGTAATTGGCCGTTTTGCTGGCTTTCTCAGAGTGATTGGATAATAGCTCTGCGATTTCGTTTGGAATGTCCTTAATTCCATCTTCATCTTGAAGGCTAGTTATGGGCGCAAAATTTTTACGCCCACAAATCGCCTTCACTTTCCTCCAAACATCTGACGCAGTAGTCGTTCTGTCGATGGATGACACGTATTGCTGCCAGGATCGTTTCTTCGAGTCAATCATGAGACGTTTTGCATACGCCCTGTATTTTTTAAAGGCAATAAGATTTTGTAGGGTAGGACGTTTCTTGAAGGCGTTATACGCTCTTTTCCTTCTTTTTATAGCTTCACTTATTTCTTCGTTCTACCATGGAACGGGTTGTTTCGTAAGTTTCCCAGATGTTTTGGGAATAAATCTCGATGCCGACTTCGTATTTGTTATGCCGTTATCGTATTTGTTATGGCGTCGACATCGTCTCCGATAACTCCAGTTGTTTCAGGGAGTATCGTTCTAGCTGTGAAGCTCGTCCAGTCTGCCTTATCAAATAACCATCTTTTAGAGATGGGATATGTTTTTCTTGTAACATCAGTTACAATTTGCACCGGGAAATGATCGCTTCCATGCAAATCGTCTAAGACATGGAAGCTGTACTTCAGTGCTATCGATCCGCTTATAAGTGCAAGATCTATACAGGACGTCGATCCATCTCTGGCATTGAAAAAGGTTCCTGATCCATCGTTTAAAATAATAAGTTCTGAATTCATCAGGAACCTTTCCAGTTCTCTTCCGCGGGGATCTACTCGATTCGATCCCCAGAGAGAATTATGAGCATTAAAGTCACCCACAAGTAAAACAGGTGGGGGAAGGTCAGAAATTAGTCTTGCTATGTCATCCTTATTCCAATCAAAATTCGGCAAGTATATGTTGCAGACAGTGACCTGAAGCGGACGCTTCATTCTAACGGCGACCGCTTGTAGGTTTGTGTTTAGAACAACCGCTTCGGTGGTAGCTCTGGTCGATGTTAATATGGCTACTCCACCTCTAACTCTTACATTTGGCGGTTGATCTTGCCGAAATTTATCGAATCCTTTTAATTTAAAATTTTCATTTCGGCGGAAATGCGTTTCTTGCAGACATATACAAATCGGGTCTACATCATGTACCAAGCGTTGGAGCTCATGGATGTTTGAAAAACATCCATTGATGTTCCATTGTACTATCGACTCGCTGATTTTAAAATATATTATCGTCTGGGTTTGCCTTTCGGCCACCCTTCTGTCCTTTTTTTCTCCATCTTACGAACAGCATCGTGTTCGTGGAGAAGGTCGTCGCCCGTGAAGCTTCCGGTCTCCGAATCGGAGACCATCGAAGCCGCCGACGACGACGGGCATGGATCGGCACCGGTTACAGACGCCGATTGTGGGGCGGCAACTTAGCCGACCCCAGACACGGGGGTCGCACCGGTCACAGCCTGTAGAAGGGGGGACACTTGTCCCCCCTGTGAAATTTTTTGTGGCCTCTGAGGCTTACAGTCCACTTCAGTTACAGGAGGCTTGGTAGCCTCCATTACTGACTCTGTATTATTATTTTTTGGGATTTGGGAATTATGACTTTAGGTTCCAGATCAACCTTTTCTACGTATTTCTTTAAATTTTTGTTAATTAATATATTTTCTGTTATCACAGTGGAAATAACTTCTATTGAGTTCAATCTGTCAATTTCTTTATGTTCTATTGCCAGAGGGTTACATTTGGTTATTTTATCTGTTTCAGCCTTTTTAATATTGTGATCAGATTAGTGAGTGACATCAATGAAAAGAGAAGTTTTTTCTCTGATGTTGTGTAGAACCATGTCTGGCCTTTTAGCAGCAAAAAATTTGTCAATATGTATGGGGAGATCATAATACAGTCTATAATGCTCATTTTCCAATGGAGGTCTGACCTTATATTCATAATAAGGACAATGCACCCTGTAATCTACAAGTCCTTATTTTAATGCCAATGTCTGATGAACAATGTTTACTGTAAGATTGTGGCTATGCAGATATCCCATATTAGCCAAGTTGGAGCATCCAGTTATCAAATGATCAATTGTTTCTGACAATTGATGGCATACTCTGCACTCATCACTGATATCCTGGTTTTCTATGAACCTTTTGTAGTTGTTTGTTGCAATGACCTGGTCCTGGATGGCATGAATAAACCCTACAGTTTTTCGAAATAGAGACCCATCCCTTAGCCAATGCATAGATACATCCTTATCGACATTTTCGAGAGAATGGCAAAATATACAATGGAATACCTTAGATTTCTATGCTTGGATTCTATCACTGGTTGTAATGATATTGGTATAGATATTTTCATCATTCAGTTTTAGAGGGGAGCAGCCCTTGTCAGATGTAACTATTGCTTTGTGCAATGACGATGTTTCAGACCTGGAGAGAAAATATCTCTTCGTTGATGCAATCTGTCTATTACAACATCACTTCAGGTCGAGAAGGCTTCTATCACCCTCTTTATGAGAGATATACAAACGTTCTACTGCAGATTTAGGGTCATGCATCCTGTATTTTGTTAATGTTGTGCGTACCAAGATGTTCAGGTTTTCAAGATCTGTCTGGGACCAATGGACAACTCCAAATGAGTATGTGAGAACTAACACACACCAGGAGTTAATGGCTTAGATTTTATTTTTTGAGTTGAGTTCTGTTTCCAGGATTTTGCGGAATCTTTCTGTGAATACTTTCTCCAAATTCTGTTTGCTTGATTTATTGTTTTATGATGAGGGTCTGTTTGAAACCAAGATATTTGTAAGTGTTCTCTGCGTCTAGTGGCCGTATCTCTCCATTTCCTGGCACATCGTAGGTTTTTGGAACATCCTCAATTTCTCCCTTTATAACCTTTGGAGTGATACATTTCCTGACACCAAAGTGCATCTGGATGTCATTACTGAATATGGCTGTAACATTCAGTAAACTTGTAAGCTCTATATCATTGCTAGCATACAATTTGAGATCGTCCGTGTACATTAGATGGTTTTCCTTTTGTCAGTTATTTTTAAAGTGAGTTCTGATTGGTACAACCTACTTGAGAGAGGGTTCACAGTTGGCAGAACTTCAGGGGATTCAAATTATCGCCCTGAAAAATACAGCATTGTATTAGGATTGGTTTTGACTTATTTCTCCTCCAGGGAGTACCAATTCTACACACCATGAACTCATTAACTTCTTAAGGAGTTCAATAATACTTTGATGAATGCTGTACATTTCTAAAATATGTAACAGCCAACTATGAAGTACCGAGTCATAGGCCTTCTGATAATCTATCTCCATGCATCCAATTATCATGGGAAAGAAGGGAAGGATGGAAGGGGAAGGGACAGGTTCCTTGTAACCTTTAGCATTCCTTCCGGCAACCCTTTGTTCCTCAGCAAGAATGTTTTCAGATGTTACATAATTAGTGATCTTACGAGCCAGTATTGAGTAGATCATTTTGTAACTGTATTCAAACATATGATTGACCTGTAGTTTTTTTTGAATCCTAGATTTCCTTAGATTTTGGTGTCAGGTATGTGACTGCCTCAGAGACAAGTGAGTACTTTGGAAGGATTGTGAAGCAAATCATTCAAAATCTTTATCAAAGAGGTGTGGAGAGCTACCAAGTACTTCCACCAAAAATTCTGAATACCATCAGGTCTTACTGTTTTCCAGTTTTGCAACCTTTTCACAGCTTGCTTGATATCATCGGAGGAAATTACGGGTGTGATCGTGATCTATGTACATCTCCTTGCTTTGTTCTGTGACCATTCTGCCTGAGAATTATATCTTACAGTACCGACCCACAGTTGGCTCTAATATTCTACGGTAGTATCCATGGTTGGTAGACCACCAGTGCAATGTGCTTCACAGGGACTGTTATAAAACTGTCTCTGGTTGAGGCCGAATTTCCTGTTTTCAGATTTTTTCTTGTTCACTGTGTTGTATCATCGTATTCTTTTCCCCATAGCTGCAATGGTTTGCTTGAGAGTGTTGATATGCAGGTCCATTTTTATTTCCAATTCTGGGTCAACTTGACTGATTTTTTGTAATTTGAGAATGTGTTTGACTCTATCCTTAGATGTTGTTTGCATTGGTAGCGCTTTTCCTTCAGCACTGACAATTTTGCGATATCACTTCTGAATCTTTTTATTTTATTCTCAATTCTTCTCTTCCATTTTGGTACATGTAATACTTTTATTGGACCCAAACCACCTTTGGTTCAGGATTGATGTTCTAGACACTTAATAAAGTTGTTGCAGCACAATACGCGTGTAACTGTAAGGATTCCAAAGTGGATATGGTTCTTGTGCTGAGAATTTCGTTAACTGTACCCAAGAGTTGAAATGTCCTCTTATTTGGGTATAACTTTGTTAGAGGATTGCTGTGGTTTAGATCCATAAAGAGATATTCCTCTCCTGTTCTTCCTTGATTTTCGATTTCCCCTCATCTGTGTTGGGCTCTTTGCTAGGTGCACTGCACTCTGCTCCAGAAAACTAAATAATGTTGATTGGTGTCTGCATTTAAACATTGAGGATCATTAGTGGTAATTGAGCTACTGAAATACTTGAAAAAGATTTCATTTTTAATCATGTTTTGTTCATTAACTGTGATAACCGGCTTGCTAAGAATATACCTAAATCGGTCACATATGTTTTTGCCCAAATCTGGTTGAACATTTGTGAGTACACGGTACATTTTCACACAATAGTTAATTTTGTCTTTCCCACATTGTGTTACTACGTGATATGCTCTCAATACATCACAATTATCCTTATGACTCCATTTAAAACAGGCTCGTGTAGAAGTTTTGTTAGGGCCTTTGACATTCAATGATCAAGGTAGACCAAATAGAGATAATGGTACGTCTGTGGTTTGTTGTTCCAAGCTTTGCGATCCAGTAGCACATTCAGGTTCTCCCGTAGGAGTTGATGGTCGTTCCTAAACTCCTACACGGCTGGTTTGCATGTTGTCGCACTAAGCACCAGCTCTAGGTACTCCCTGATGATCCTCAGGCAGCGGCGGTTTCCTCAAATTATACTTTTTCAGAGACTCCATTATAAAAATGGAGAGGCCTTTTATACCTATGACCAGGTTTTGAAGAGTGATAAGGAGGGGGTGGGACAGGACAAATTCAGGAATTGGGAACGGGAGCTTATGAGCTACTCAATCCACCCATTGGTTCCTGTGGGAAAGGGAGGAAAAGATGGGACTATTAGGGGGATGGTTGGCAGATTGCTACTCCAATTAGCCGCCTCTTACGACATGGGGAGATCCCATGGCACTATTCTCCAGGTGGTCCCGGTATCACACGGGGATATTATTATTACATAATATGCGTTCTTTTAAAATTGAATTAATAAACATTAAATATTGTCTAATAAAAACTGTCATCTGTAAAAGCTCCTTTTATGAATCATGAGACCTTGGCGATGGTGAAGAGACTTGAGTGCTCAGTGATACAGAGTAGCTGGATCGAAGGTGCAACCATATCGGAGAGGTATCTCTTGAGAGCCAGACTAAGGAATGATTCCTAAAAGAGGGCAGCAGCTCTTTAAGTAGTTGTTAAGTAGTAGGCCAGGACGACATAAACGGCCATATCAACATCAATAATCCTTTTGAGTACTGCGCTGCGCAGTACTCAATTTTTCCATTGCTTTCAGCTGCTGAAAGCAATGGAAAACTACTGCTGCTTTTTTTCCAAGAAAATGTAGCTCTCTACATTTTTCATATAACAAAGATCGAGGCGCCTTCCTTGGTAAAATATAACGGAGATAAACTAGTCCTCCATTCGGATCTCTGAGTGGGGACTACTAAGGAAGGGGTCACCAGAAAATTAAAAAATAACATTCTATGAGTCGGAGCATGGAATGTTAAAAGTGCAAAAAAGGTTTGTAGGTTAGAAAATTTAAAGAGGGAAATGGATAGGATGAAAATAGATGTAGTAGAAATTAGCTAGGTTTGGTGGGAAGAAGAAAACGACTTTTGGTCAGATGATTTTAGAATAACTAATTTAAATTCAAATAATGGGCAGGCAGGAGTAGGTTTCATAATAAAAAAGAACACAGGGAAGAGAGTAGATTATTTCAAAATGCATAGCCACAAAATCATTGTAATAAGGATAAAATCATAACTTAAACCAACGATTCTTAATTTACAATCTCTGATATGCCTACAAGCGCCCATGATGATGATGAGGTAGAGTGTGTATACGAAGAAATTGGCGAAGCAATTAAACACATAGAAGGGGATGAAAATTAAATAAAAGTTAAAGATGGAATAGAAGCACTGGAAAAGACAAGAAAGGAAATATAGTGGGTGAATACGGGCTGGGCAAAAAGAATGAAAGAGGGAACCAACTTATAGAGTTTTGCACGAAGTATAATTAAGTAATTGCCAACATCCACTTTAAAAATCATAATAGAAGAATGTACACATGGAAAAAGCCAGGTGATACTGCAAGATATCAGATAGCTTATATCATGGTTAAGCAAATATTTAGAAATAAACTCGTCGACTGCAAAGCTTACCCTGGAGCAGACACTGAGAGCAACCATAATTTAGGGATAATGAAATGTAGATTAGAGTTTAAAAACCTGAAGAAAAGATGTCAGATGAATCGGTAGAATTTAGAGAAGTTTGAGGAAAAGGAAGTAAAGAAGATTTTTGAGGAGGACATCACAAGATGTCTGAGTAAAAAAGATAAGGTAGAAAATGTAGAAGAAGAGTGGGAGAATATTAAAAAGGAAATTCTTAAATCAGCAGAAGAAAACTAAGGCGAAACAAAGAGAACTGGTGGAAAACGTTGGATTTCAGACAATATAATGCAGCTGATGGATGAACGTAGAAAATATAGGAATGCTAGTGATGGAGAAAGTAAAAGGAACTATCGACAGTTAAGAAATACTATAAACAGCAAACTAGCGAAAGAAGAGTGGATTAAAGAAAAGTGTACAGAAGTCAAAAGAGAAATGAACATTGGTAAAATAGGCGGAGTATACAGGAAAAGGAAAATATTGGGGTACATAAATTAAAATCTAATAATGTGTTAAACAAAGATGGTACACCGATTTATAATATGAAAGGCAAAGTCAATAGGTTGGTGGAATATATTGAAGAGTTATATGGAGGAAATGAATTAGAAAATGGTGTTATAGAGGAAGAAGAGGAAGTTGAAGAGAATGAACGTGGAGAAACATACTGAGATCTGAATTTAAGAGAGCATTAAAAGATTTGAAAGGCAGAAAGGCTCCTGGAATAAGCGGAATACCTGTAGAATTACTGCGCAGTGCAGGTGAGAAAGCGATTGATCGATTATACAAACTGGTGTGTAATATTTATGAAAAGAGGAAGTTCCGTCAGACTTCAAAGAGTGTTATAGTCATGATACCAAAGAAAGCAGGAACAGATATATGTAAAGAATTCAGAACAATTAGCTTAACTAGCCACGCATCAAAAATCTTAACTAGAATTTTGTACGGAAGAATTGAGAGGAGAGTGGAAGAGGTGTTAGGAGAAGACTGATTTGGTTTCAGGAAAAGTATAGGGACAAAGGAAGCAATTTTAGGGCTCAGATTAATAGTAGAAGGAAGATTAAAGAAAAACAAACCAACATACTTGGCATTTATAGACCTAGAAAAGGCATTCGATAATGTAGACTGGAATAAAATGTTCAGCATTTTAAAAAAATTATGGTTCAAATACACAAATTGAAGAAAAATTGCTAACAAGTACAGGAACCAAACAGCAACAGTAACAATTGAAGAACATAAGAAAGAAGCCGTAATAAGAAAGGGAGTCCGACAAGAATGTTCCCTATCCCCGTTACTTTTTAATCTTTATATGGAACTAGCAGTTAATGATGTTAAAGAACAATTTAGATTCGGAGTAACAGTGCAAGGTGAAAAGATAAAGATGCTACGATTTTCTGATGATATAGTAATTCTAGCCCAGAGTAAAAAGGATTTAGAAGAATCAATGAACGGCATAGATGAAGTCCTACGCAAGAACTATCGCATGAAAATAAACAAGTACAAAACAAAAGTAATGAAATGTAGTAGAAATAACAAAGATGGACCGCTGAATGTGAAAATAGGAGGAGAAAAGATTACGGAGGTAGAAAAAGTTTGTTATTTGGGAAGTAGAATTACTAAAGATGGACGAAACAGGAGCGATATAAAATGCCGAATAGCACAAGCGAAACGAGCCATCAGTCAGAAATATAATTTGTTTACATCAAAAATTAATTTAAATGTCAGGAAAAGATTTTTGAAAGTATATGTTATGAGTGTCGCTTTATACAGAAGTGAAACTTGGACAATCGGAGTATCTGAGAAGAAAAGATTAGAAGCTTTTGGAATGTGGTGCTATAGGAGAATGTTAAAAATCAGATGGATGGATAAAGTGAGAAATGAAGAGGTATTGCAGCAAATAGATGAAGAAAGAAGCGTTTGGAAAAATAGAGTTAAAAGAAGAGACAGACTTATAGGCCACATACTAAGGCATCCTGGAATAGTCGCTTTAATATTGGAAGGACAGGTAGAGGGAAAAACCTGTGTAGGCAGGCCACGTTTGGAATATGTAAAACAAATTGTTAGGGATGTTGGATGTAGGGGGTATACCGAAATGAAACGACTAGCACTAGATATGGAATCTTGGAGAACTGCATCAAACCAGTCAAATGACTGAAGATAAAAAAAAACTTGCAGTTCCTTCTTTCAGATCTGGAAAATAAAAACTATGATTGGTACACTTAAAAACATTAATATTTACATTGGTGCACATATATGCGTGAACAATGTATATGTATGTATGCATGGGCACGTGCATGCACACGCATACACAGAGCTACTGTTATACAGAGCCTGTAATACCCCGCAGTGTAGGTAAACTGTCTACGTCCATTATTTGCAGTTCTACATTCAAATATTTACACTTGTCAAAATATTTATGTGAGATCAGTGTTAAAAAACATGGCTAATAAATCAGCAAATTTTGTGTCGTATCTTATTGTTACTCAACAACACCTTGCTTTATAGAAAAGAAAATACAAGTTCTTTGCAAATAGAATTTTAAAAGAGAGTGTAAACCAAAAGAGAATTCATAGGTGAATTTTAAAAAATCAAGATGAGGATGCTGTTACAAAATTACAAGCGTCTCACAGATATAGGAATGTATGGTATAATATAATTATGAATTTTATATTGTATATAATGTTGGGCATTACGCTACAAATAATTATACATTAATGGAACATGTGAAATCTCAAATTTTTCTGATTAATATGGTATATAAAAACAATTTAAAAAAAAAATGAACCTAACAATGGAAAAATATTCAACATGTATTTATGTTTCAGAATTTTTAAGTCATGAAATTAAGGGTTTTCTGGTCCATTAAAGTAAGTAGATTTTAACCTTTCATAAAATTTATATTTTAAAATAAACTCCTGGCCTAAACGGAATGCAAATGTAATTGTTATCCTAGTTGTTTTTTTTTTAACTAAACTAAATATAATTACTCAACTTGAAAGAAAAAAACACAAGATTCTTACTGAAATTTTATTAAATTTGTATTATCTATGTGGAACAGTGCTTTGTTATTCTTATTTTATCAAAAATTGTCTCATATCATGAAACCTTTAAAATAGTTTTATATTTTCATTTGTGGATGAAATATCTCTGAAACTGAAGATTAAAAGAATCAATAGGGCATGTGCAATATCTATGGTATAAAATTTCATGATTAAAACATTGAATTCTATAAAAATCAAAATCTTATATTTTCATCCATTAATTACCCGCGCGCATATATATATATATATATATATATATATATGTGTGTGTGTGTGTGTACGTACTACACGCGCGCGCGCATTTCTAATTTTAACACTATAGGATTTTTGAAAAGATTTGAGCATAATCCATATTTTTAAACAGTGATAATTTTAAACAATTAAAGTATTAAGTTTAACACATTCATGTTAAATAATTACATTTATAATAAGTTAAATCGAAAAAAATGAAACAATGAAATTATGAACCTATGGTAGGAGTCTCGCAGATATAATTTCTTCCGCTCAAAAAACATGAATTTTTGTATTACAAATAAAACTGTTTATAACAAAATAATACTGATATAAAAAAAGTAAGATACTACATTTCTATTATCAAAATTTGTTAGTTTAGAATTTTGTTTAAAAGAATACATGCTAAATATATGTAATAGGCAATAGATATACAATAATAGATAAAAAATAATGTTTAAGCGTTACATATAATATGCAAAAAAAACAGAAAGATTTGTTACGAAACTCTTATCGGTCCGATTTCATTTACATGTAATACGTATCACATTTACAGAAATAATACAGTTCTTATAATTATTCGTTGTTTAATAAATGAAATCGGGTCGGTATTTGTAACAAATTTTTCTATTCTTTGCTTATTACATGGAACGCTTAAACATTGTTTATTATCTATTACCGTTTATCTATTGTCTATTACATGTATTTAACATGAATTTTTTTTAAACAAAATTCTATATTAATAACAGATTTTGATAATAAAATTTGTAGTGTCTTACCTTTTTTGATACCAGTATCATTTTGTTAAACAGTTTTATTTTTATAACAGAAATTTTTATTTTTTGAGCGGAAGAAATTATATCTGCGAGACTTACCGTACAGTTTACGATTTCATTGTAACTGTTTAGATATCACTGCGTTTTCTTACATTATTCTTTTATTTTTTTTATGGATTTTTTAAATTTCCTGCCAGATTTTTTTGTTGATAGTCATATCATTCACTTCATACCATATTTTTAATAAAACCTTCACGAATCGAAGATCGGTGATGTAATAATGCACTTATTACTTTGTAAGTGTAACCCTTGATTTTTATCGTATCGGTGGATACACTTTTTGTATTATTGTTAATTCTAATTCTAGAATAAAAACTTTACCGATCGTATTTATTCCTGTTTTATGTAACAAATCTTTATTGCCACATTTGCAACACTTTCCTACTGTTCGTGTTTCTTATGTTTTATTAGCAGCTATAATCTCTTGTAAACTAATACTTTTATATTATTTTAATGTGCTGATGGAAATTTAAAAAAATGTTTCATCTTCAGTAATATCATTTACTATTAAAATAGACTGTAGTATATTTTCTTTTAAATTTTATTATTTCAAACACATTATCAAGTTCTTCTAGATCATTTGTAAGTTGGTTAACTGGCATTTCTCCCGCCACCACTCCATTCGGTAGCCCTAGAGCATATGACCAAATGTCCTTACCAAGAACGGCTACTCTGCATCGAAAAACAGTTTAGTAACCTGAAACCTAAATGCTGCTAATGAGCTACCTATAAGCGTGAGCGGACAAAGCAAGGTGCCTTACACCACCTGCTTACTTGTCCCAGTCGCTCACTTGTCAACAATTAAAACTAAATCGGGGAGGCGCACCCCTTGTTACTATATTAAAAAACAGCAATTTATCTGTCACGCCTCGGTCGCTGAATGCCAGCTAGTACCTGTCCACCATTTAAAGCGCTTGGAGCTTATATCTGGCTGGTGGCCAGCCATTGTCTCAGGATAGGTTTCCTACAGCAGCGCGGTAGGAGTCAATATACTTCACCCTTAAATCTACCGATGACGGTTGAGCATCGCAACCTCATCGAGGAACTCCCACACGGTCCGACAATGCGGCTCTTGCCACACTGACTCGCCGTTTGTGAGCGGCCAATTTTCCCGTAGACCTCTAAGTTCCAGGGTGGCCGGTCTCTGTCCCCCCCCAAGAGCAGGGCAGTCGAACATCATATGTTTTTTCGACTGGACTTCTCCGCAGACGCACAACTCATCAGCCGCCAGGCGAAACCGAAACCGAAGCAGATATTGTTTTAAATCCACATGGTTGGTGAGCACCTGGGCACTCGTTTCCCTTAAAAATGAACTTGAGTCGTACCATCCCCCCAAATCCTGTATAAATTTATACAAGGATCTTCCCTTGGTCGTGGTGTGCCATTCAAGCTGCCATGATTCCATCGCGAGGCTCCATAGCCTCTTCCGCAGACGGGAGATGGGCAACTGAACGAAATTTAGCTCCGGTTCATTGAGGTCACCCTTCCGATCCGGTACTAGCCCGGCTCGAAACCGCATCCCAAATGCCTCGGCCTCTCGACCTCTTCGCAACTTCCACATGGCTGCCCGAACTTTCACCACTAAATCGATTGGGAGAGTCTTTCCCAATACGGTAGTAGCCTCAAAGGAGGTTGTTTTAAAAACACCAGTGCATACTATCAAGGCTCTGCGCTCCTTAAGTTTCCTTAACTCCTTAAGTTTTGAAGTAGTGCTTTATTCCTTTTCAACCCGATTTCTTTCCAACCTAAGCACCCAAACTAGCGCCGCATGCGGTCATACTCTTAAAGACGCCTCGGTACACCATGTATATTTGACGGCCCGACAACCCGTAGTCTTTCCGAGCAATCCTTCTAAGTTTGTGCATCACTGAGACGGCGTCCGCCGCTACTTGCATAATGTGGTTACTAAAAAGCAACTTCTCATTAAACAAAACACCTAGGTACTTATGAATCCTGACTCGGCTGATTATACAGCCTTTATATTAAATGTGGGGGTTACGACTGCATGATAATTTGTTTCACCCTTGAGAAGCATATACTTCGTCTTGGACACAGAAATCTTTAAATTTTGTATGTCCATCCAGCCTTCTGCGGTTGACAAAGTCGCCTGTGCTCTATTTTCCAGTTGTGGTCGTGAATTACCACGAACCAAAAGGAGACAGTCATCGGCAAAAGCCTGGGCCGTGACACCTTCTGGGAATTCCAATCCCAGAAATCGATCGAAAAGCAGGTTCCACAGCAGAGGACCGAGAACGGTACCCTACGGGCTTCCCCTGGTGACGGACTTTTCCAAAACTAGGTGCGCATCTTGAAACAGAGCCGAGCGATTAGACAAGGAGTCTGTTACTACGTTCTGCAAGGCTACGGGAACATTGCGGCGTTCCAACTCATAGAGGACAGAACTCCAACACAAGGAAGAAAATGCTGCCTCTATGTCAATAAAAATTGCCTAAACGTATTTGCACTTGGCGCTTTCCACCTCAGCAAGAGCATTTAAGATGCAATCCTCGGTGCCAACCCCTTTAATGAAACCATATTGGCCTCGATTTAGATAACAGCTCATATCGATATCTTCGCAGAGCCGTTCCACAAACAGCCTTTCCAGCAACTTACCGATAACCGGCAAGAGTCTGATGGTGAGGTTATCTTTGACGAGATAAATTAATTATTGATAGTCATATATGTTTTAGTAGTTGATAGGGATAGGGATTTAGGGATGATAGGGACATTGCACGATTAAAGTAAACGTTTTCGGTAAGCGTAGAGAACATTATGACAAACAAGACCGAGGTCGAACCGATAACTTATACTGAGTTTCTTCCGAACTCAAAAGCCGAAAAGTACAGTCGCGTGGTAAAACTTTAACCGTGCACCTAAACAAAGCTTTTGTATCTCGATCAGTAAACTAAGATTTAACTTTTTTTTTGTTAATTGTCGGCGGTGAAACTAACCACTGACTTTGTTCACGGCTGATTTTCATGTTTCATTTTCGATAATATTTTTTTTATTTTCATAAATATCAAAGCCGCTCTTTAATCTTTGTTTCGAGTGTCTGACAACGGTTCTAACACTTGTAAATTGTATTTTTTCGGTGGATAATGTATTTCGTTTTGGCAGTGAGTACATAGGAATACATGAAAAAAATGTTTCATCAATGGTTTCCGCATATCAATACTCCGCACCTCGATGCCGACGTTTTGCTAAATTTTCTGCGAGGTTTTGAGGAGTAGCTCATTTTAAAGCATATCGGAGCACCGAGATACCAAGATCTTACACCTACCGATTTTTACTTACGGGCAGCGATGAAAGGATGTTTACAAGAACAATCATATTATGTTATTGTTCAGTTCGTACCGTAGACGATCTGAAAAATAACATAATTGAGTTTCTAAATGCAATCACTCGTTTGATGCTTCAGAATATTTTCAAACACGTTGAAACCTGTTCAGGTATGCCTGCAGCCAAAAGGTGGCCATTTTGAAATAAAAATTTAGAGGTGGCCTCTAAATAAAAATTCACTGTGGTAAGTATTATTCCTGTTTCTATCGTTGTTTTTTGAATGTAATAACTTAAATGTTTGTAAACAAAGGTGAAGAGATTCATTTGGGACATCCGATAGAAGGGAAGGTAGTGGAAAGGAATAGTAGATCAGCAAACAAAGCGGAAATTTGGTGTCTATGCCCATTATTCGCCGCGCAATCCGAAAAAAATGATACCGAGTAAGCGTAGACTGCGCGGATATTTCTAAAACACTGAACAGAAAATTAAAAAAAAATAAATTTGATGCTTTTCTAAATTACTACAAAAACATATTTTTTTTTTGTTAAAACTACCTTTAAGAAAATGAATTGGATGGACGGTTTGATTGAACGGTTTAGTTTCGCGTTTATATTTCTCAAGTACTAGGAAAGCATCAAATCTTAACGTTAGGTTTGTGGATTCCATCCGCAAATTGAATTGAAAATTTATTGAAATATACAAATTTTATAATGATTTACAGATGAAAGTTGTTTCCTTGAGCTCGAATCAACAAAACGATAACAAATTCAGTCATAAAAATTACGAATAATCATTAAAAAAAAAAAATTCAATATTTTAAAAATATTGAATTCAATATTTTATTTTATTTCAATATTTAGAAAATATTGAAATGAAACATAAATTCAATATAGAAACAATTATTAAACGTTATTTTCTGGGCACAGCCCTCTTAATAAATAGTACAGAATAAAAACAGCGGCCAGGCACGCCTTGCCGCAGTAAATGAGACAGAGGTCGTGACCCACCTGCAGCACGGTTGGCGGTCGGTCGTACAACAGTTCACAAGAGTGTGACTCACAACTTGCAGCGGTCTCGTACTCGCTACACTCCCGGCCGCCGGCCAGATATCCCGTTGCAGGCAGGATCAGAGGATCAGTGTACCCTCCGGCGTTTGCGCATACCCCCTACAGCGAGCGGTATGCCTGTGACAAACGTGAGGGGGGCTGGTGAAATCATCGTAGTAACCGAAGCTATCAGTTAGTAGTTAGCGAAGCATCGAGCAATAACGAACGCGAGTCGCGCGTCTAGTGTCGAGTGTTACACTACGAATTATGTCGATAGAGATGCCGTTTATTTATTGTAAATAGTTTATTTTTTAATTTTAAAAATACATATCTACTGTGAAGTGTCGGATTAGTTGTCCGTTTTTTAAGGTAATTAATTATGAAAGAACACAGGACAAAAGCGTTAAGAGTAACTACCACTAACAGCATTCAAAGGTAATAAATTTTTTTCATGAAAAAAAGTATATATATTTATAACAAAAATTAATTTTGTATATTCACCAGATCTAATTTATACTGTAAGTATATCGTACGCTGTTTATTAAATTAATTATAACTATAACTACCTAAATAGTTTTGTAAATTATAAAATACAAATAAATAAATACAAAATCAATAGTAGATAAATAATATAATTTACGAATATAATAGATTAAGAACAGTTAATCGAATCAAACGAATAATCTATAATATAACAACTATATATTATAAACAGCGAGGACAAAATAAAGTAAGAGGGAAACACTCTTTACTGCATTAACTGATGTAATATAACATTATGAATATAATAACTGATCTTAAGGTGCGTTAAATTTTGTCCATAGACTTCAAACAACAAATATGCACAGATTGAAGAAATAAATAAAAAGTAGATGTCTATCAGGAACATTATTATTATTAATTTTTTTATGATAAACATCATTAATTATTTGTGACATATATAATAATGAAATAACAAATTGAGTTAGTAGGAAACTCGCATACAATTTGGTGCCATGTTTCATGAAGTTTTTTTTTTTTGAATCGTGAAATACATTCTAACTTCTACCAGTAAACAAGCAGACAATTTCGTTATATTAATTAAATTTATAATTTATTAAATTATTCAAAATAAGGCTATTTGTTCGGGAATATATTTAATAGTATTATAAAATCGAGTAAGATATCATGAAAATTATAATCGTTTTATTTTTTGTGCAATAGGACAGCTACCTAGAGCCTTTGTGAACCACACAATAGCACATTAAAAATATGTACAGTAAATATAAATAAACAATTTCGATATAAATAAAAAACACAAAATTTAAAATTTACACAATTCGGAATATAATTTTATAATCATAGATTTTATATTAATATTAATTATAGTTCATAAAAATGAGAGTAATATTGGTGTTTTAATTACGTTACACAATTTATTATTATTATATTAGTCTCTGTGTATATACAAAATTACAGGTAAACATGTACACATAATTAAAAATACCCATAATTAAGAAAACAAATTTAAATAATACAGTTTAATAACAATAATAATAATTATAAATTCAAAAACAACAAAAATAAAAATTAGAGTTTATTATGGTAATTTTTGAATGATGATTTTAATAACAATTTTATTTATATCTAAGTAGTAGTGCATCACATTTTCACATTTACATCTTGTCTTCTTCATCCAATTACATTTGTTTTATAATTTAATTAGAATTGCTGGTATATATACAACACTATCAATATATAAACACATGTGCAGGTAAAAATAATCATAAAAGAGATTTATATCACTATCATACAAGATTAACTGTTTTTTATTATTAAATTGTTTATTTATTAATAGAGAATGGTTTTAATTTACATAACTTAACTATGGATAAGCAGAAGAGGGTCTGTGTAGTTCTGTAGTAATCCAGTATTACAGCTTTATGTGTTTTTAATATCGTTTATCATACCGGAGTAAAACCTACTCGGTTCAAAAACAAAGTTCTTCCTTGGTTCGAAAAAGTCTATTTTATCGTATTTGTTTTCAGCAGTTAAAGTGCTTCTCTCTGTGGGTGAAATAACTTGTGTAGGGTATACAAGAGGACAAACTTTTCTAATATTGCGTCCGGGTATACGTAGCTGTATTTCGTTTTCTGTAGGATTTCACCCGTGTAATGTTTTATGGAATGAAGCGTCCGCTTCAGGTCACCGTCTGCAGCATATAATTGCCGAATTTTGATTGGAAGGAGGATGACATAGCACGATTAATTTCTCAGTTTCCCCCACCTGCATTACTGTTGGGTGATTTTAATGCTCATAATTTTCTTTGGGAATTGGATCGAGTAGATCCCCGCGGAAAAGAATTAGAAAGGCTCTTGATGAATTCTGATCTTATTCTTTTAAACGATGAGTCTGGAACGTTTTTCAATGCCAAAGATGGATCGACATTCTGTATAGATCAATACTCATAAGTGGATCGATAGCACCGAGGTACAGATTCCATGTTTTAGAGATTGTGTTAGAGTTGATGTGATGTGATGTGTTAGAGTCCATGTGTTAGAGTTTGCATGGAAGCGATCATTTCCCGGTTCAAATTGTAACTGACGTTATAAGAAAAACATATCCCATCTCTAAAAGATTGTTGGTAGATAAGGCAGATTGGACGAGCTTCACAGCTAGGACGATACTCCCCGAAACAACTGGAGTTATCAGAGCCGATGTCGACGCTATAACTTTACTCGGCATCGGATTCTTGACTCGGCATCGATATATAGTCCCGAAACATCTGGGAAACTTACGAAGCGACCCGTTCCGTGGTGGAACGATGAAATAAGTAAAACTATAAAAAGAAAGGAAAGAGCGTATAACGCCTTTAAGAAACGTCCCACTATAGATAATCTGATTGCCTTTAAAAAATACAGGGCGTATGCAATAAGACTTATGATAGATTCAAAGAAACGATCTTCGCAACAATACATGTTATCCATTGAGAGAACTACTATTGCATCAGACGTTTGGAAGAAAGTGAAGACGATTTGTGGGCGTAAAAACTTTGTTCCCATAACTAGCCTTCAAAATGAAGATGAAATTAAGTACATTTCAAACAAAAGTTGCAGATTTATTAGCCAATAACTTCGAAAAGGCCAGCAAAACGGCTAACTACGATGAAGATTTTCGGACTAAGAAAGCAGAACTTGAAGGTCTACTAAATTTCAGAACTGAGTATAATTACTCATACAATATACTCTTTAAAATGGAAGCATTCCTGAAAGCGTTGGAAAAAGCAGGCAACACAACTGCTGGTTCGAATGAAATCCATCAAAACATGATCAGGCAGCTGAATACCATTGCAAAACGCAGATTGTTAGAACTGTATAATCAGATATGGCGGGATGGAATGTACCCGCTGCAGTGGAAAAAAGTACACATTGTTCCAGTACCAATGAAAGATAAAAATTTGACAAATCCCAATAGTTACCGTCATATTTCTTTGAATGCACTATGTGAAAAATAATTGAAAATATGGTAAATAATCGACTCGTCTGGATTTTAGAAAAAGAAAAATTGATATATTCTCATCAAGCATGTTTTCGACAAAACCACTCTACCACTGATCAAATGATCAACTTAGAGAACATTATATTTAACAGCTTTATTATAAGGAAAAATTGTGTCAGAGTCTTCTTTGATCTGCAGAAGGCATTCGATATGACCTGGCAACATGTAATAATGCTCCAGATACATGAATAGGGCATTCATGGTAATCTGCCAGTTATATTAAGCGAGTGTATCATAAACTGTACTTTCCAAGTACGCGTCAACAATGAATATTCATCCGAAAAAAAGCTTAGAAAATGCCGTATCACAAGTCTTGACGTTGAGCGAGACCTTGTTCACAATCGGCATTAACTAATATTAGCTATTCCAGTGGAAATGAGCAAAAGCGTCTATTTTGATGATTTGGGAATTGTGTATGCCAGCAACAAGACATCTATGGTGAAATACAAATTACAAAGAGCGATTAACGCTCTTAATGAGGTTGTAAGGAATAATGGATTCCAATTTTCATCAGAGAAAACGTGATGTGTACAATTCTGAATTCCTCACCAAAGTCCTATTCTGACCATCGACAACAATCCAATACAATATAAAAATAGCCCATCAGCTTTCGGATTGTTATTGGATAAATCCTTTATATGGGATTACATATAAAGTACTTGTGATAGATGCAAAAAGCCCTAAATATTATTAAATGTTTATCCAATATCAATTGGGGCTCAGATAAAGGAATACTATTGAGACTGAATAAAGCATTGGTTCAATCGAAACTCGACTACGGGTGCACTGTATATTCATTCGCTAGGAAGTCGCATTTAAGAAAGTTAGACGTAATTCATAATAGCGGAATAAGATATGCGGCAGGCGTTTTCCGCACAAGTCTGGCGACTAGTCTAATCTCCGAAGCCAGAATAATGCCACTACATTATAGAAGAGAGATCCTTTTGTTAAGATATGCAGCAAACATATGGGCTTTTCCTTCTCATATAAATAACAAATTTTTAACAACCATCCTTTGGCTGCGTTATATGAACATCGTGCTACCTACTCCAGGTCAGCCGGAATAAGGTACCAGGAATTAACAAGAAAATATTAAATTGCTATACCATAGATATTAACAATTTCTACGAGAGAAATACCGCCATGGCTTTTGCCAGCGGTAAATACAAGGCTGGATCTCTCTCAGGAGGAAATAAAAAAGAAGCCAGCAGTGATTATCCAACAGGAAGTTTTATCAACCGTCAGTAGTTACGAAGAACATATTAAAATTTATCCTGACGGTTCTAAAACGGAACATGGTACCGGATGCTCCATATATGTAAATGGAGAAACCCATTTTTGGAAACTACCAGATATGGCCAGTGACTATAGGGCAGAACTTACTGCCACACAGCAAGCTTTTCGCTACACAGAACAATTTTGCGAAGAGAGAGTACTAATATGTTCTGATTCTCTAAGTGCACTTGTTGCAATTCAGAACAAGAACATTAAGGATGTCCTAATTACAAACATCCTGTCCATTTTGTACGTGTTAAATAAACGAGGACAGCGATGTGTATTTGTATGGACTCCAGGGCATGCTGGTATTGCAGGGAATGAAAGTGCAGACGAAGCTGCCAGAAAGCCGACAGTCTGTGATAACTGGATGTAATACTGTACTAGTGACAAATGTTAAAAATTGTCTAACTAGTACAATAAGAAACTGATAGAGTATTGATTGGAGAAGATTAAATACCAAACTAAACTCAGTTAAAACTTCTCTATATAAATGGAAGAGCGACGTGAAGCTGACTCGCCGAAAACAAGTGGCTGTGACCATACTTAAAGTCGGTCACACCCGAATAACAAATTCATACTTGTTAACCGTCGAAGAAAGACCAATGTGCGGTGTTTGTAATAAGGCACTTAAAATATAGCATCTAACGGAAAAGTGTACTATATATGAGGACTTCATAAAGAGTTTCGGGCTAAGAAATAATATTGTTGGTGATTTGGAAAATGGAAATGAAGAAAAAGTAGTTGCTTATGTACCCGCCAGTGGACTACTAAAAAGTCTGTAAGTAAATTGAAGCTGTGTTAAAGAAACTCTAATAGAGTAGCTTAATTTTATATATACAATAGTATTGAAGCGTGGCACGTATAGGAACGGGAGGTAACCCTCTTGCCTAGGACGCCCGTGCTTGCCTTCATGCAAGAGTTTGGGAGTCGGGCAGTACCCAGTGATGGCAAGGGGGACCCTTGAGAATGGACTGAAGGCGTGGAGCCAAGGGTAGAAGGCATTCCTGGAGCCAAGAAGGTCAGGACCAGGAAGGGTAGCCTTTCCTTCGAGGGGTTCTTTAACCGTCCTGAACAGGTTGGTTGGTTGATTTGCTTGACATTTCTCCTGCCACCACCCCATTCGGTCGCCCTAAAGCATAAGATCGAATGTCTGTGCCACAAACGGTTACTGAGACTTGACTAGCTCCTAGAGCTAACGTTATTGCGTAAGCGAACTAAGCGTGATACCACACTCCACTCGCTTTCTGTCTCACCGCTCACTTGTCATATATTACTTAAAAAGGGTAGGCGCACCCCGTAAACTAATAAAAATATATACGACACTCAATAAATTAAATTTACTTCCTCAAGACATCAATTCACTGCCTCGTCTAGGTCGCTGAATGTCAGCAAGTACCTGTCCACCAGTACTAAAGCGTTTGGAGCTTTAATTGGATCTTCCTGAACAGATAGTCAAATTGCTCTTATGATGCTGGGAGGGGGGGGGGAATCCTGATGGGTTATGTCCTACGGGACTATTTATAGGGGGGAGTCAATTGCCACGGCATCCTAGGTTGACTAATGTGCTGCTCAACGGCGGTTCCGGTAGCCTGCGGGGGTTCTTAAATAAAACAAGGAGGTCAAAATAAATATTGGTATTGAGAAACTTTTTTCCATATTTATATTTTTATGTCCTATTTATTTTTTAACTTTAATATCGGGGCCCATTACACCCCGTAAGTGTTTTCAGTGTTTGTGTACACATGTTTTGTGTATTTGGTGCTTTTAAATAAAATGTAAGAACCCTTTACACCTTTACATAATACGAACCTGATGGTGATATAAACGTCTTTTAAAAGAATGAGACGAGGGCTAATGACCGTAGAAGTTGATGCCGTATAAGAAAAAAAAACAATAAAAATATTTTTTTCTTATGAAATGATTTATTTTAAATTGCATTTTATTCGGCTGTATTGTTTACAATCGTTGGCAGAAACGCATAATTTATGCAGACCAATGCGGCTTACAGCGTACCACGCATCTTAACTATAGTTTAAGAGGTTTAACAGCTGATGGGCTGGTGCTCAATAATTGTGATTGAAGGAATAAACGGTTAACGGTTAGAATGGAGCGCGAGGTCATCGCTCCTTGGTTCCGTGCAGTGGGCTGTTCTACAGTTCCACGGCCGGTCCGTTACACGTTGCACAGTTAGAGAAAGTCGACCGAGAGCGGACACTGCACCGCTTTACAGCTTGGTCATTGACATCTAACGATCTTCCATCTAACACAGTTAACAGTACACAGTAGTAGAACAGCGGCAGCGATACGATCTTTAACCGAGTCGAAGAATTAAAATATATTAGGAGAAAAAAGTAACTTCTACACTAATCGCTGCTCTTTAACTCGTCTCAATCAGAGAAAATTAATCTTATTTTTATATCGGTAGAAAAGAAAAGTATGTTGTACCACAACTACATTCAATCCTTTGATTCTGTATCATCAATGCCCGTATATTTCAATAATGCTTTCTTTCTGAAATAGAAAAAAATTATCCTATTGACAAAACGAGAAAATTACTATTTACAAGAATATACTAATTATGATCAGAATACTTTCAAATTAACGAGGAAAGAACACAGGACGTAACATATCGATGAACACGGACTGTATTAAGAGAACAACTGTCACGTCGAGATCTCTTTCGTTACTTTTTTTTATATTTTTTAAAGATGTAATTTTCTTACATTTTAATCGTAATCCAAGAGAACTAAATAACTAAACATTATGAATACTGATAAACAGTTTAAAAAACTTAATTCTAAAAAAAAAGGTTTTTTTTAATATTATACTAGAAATATTTACTTCCACATCTCGAATTTATCTAGACCTTGAAAACGTGTAGAATTATCTGCACCGTCGTCCAAGTATATGTTTCACGTTTAGACACTGACCGCTCCCTTGAAATACGACCTATTAAAAATTATCTTTTAATTTTCACCAAAAAATGATATGTAATTATTTATAAGTAATAAGAAGATTTTAAAGAACCAAAATACCCCGCGAGAAACATAGAATGAAGATTAAATATAAAATCGGGAAAAACTAATTTTTTACCATCAGGAACCGTAATTTTCATCGAATAAAACTGGAACAAAGTACACTCAAATGAATGTACTCATATTACACTTTAATAAGATCATTGTCGTAAAAATTTGTAAATTTATTAAATAAAAAAGAAGAATTTTCTTTTCTTTATAAAGATTCAAAATAAATTCATATTATTCATTAAAACCAAACAAGAAAAAGAAATCTAAAAATAACAACAACCGGTTGTACATCTAAAACTGCAACATTTATTTTAATATAATTTTCAATCATCATATTTTTGCGAAATTTAAACAACGAAATGCAATCGATTTGAAATACTAAATAAAAGTGGAAATTTTAGGTGACAAAAAGATACTTAATTAAAGGTATCTCCTATGTTGAAAAAATGCCGATGTAGAAAAAAACTTTTTTTCAAAAATTACGAAGAAAACAAATTATTATTTGCTCCCTAACGTTCAAGTTAGATTTAAAACTTTTAGGTCAAGCTTCAGCATGATCTTTCTTTAAGAAGCAGTCAAAAAATGAAACTCGATTCAGAGGAATAAAAAAAAACCTTTTACCTTTTTTGTAGAAAAAAAATTTAAATTATGCCAAAATTAGTATAAAATTAATAACTTTCTGTCACATATATATATATATATATATTTTTTTTTTTTTTTTAATAACTTAACACTTCAGATCAGTAATTATTACGTAAGTACTACAAAGAATAAAATAAGTTAAATATTTACGGAATAAAATAAGATAAAAGGCTAAAATAAGTAGAAAAATTATTACTATCGTATATCTATACCGCTGAATCTGAAGATTAATAATTAGCTTCAAATTAACAGTTAAATAATCAATTATTCCCAATTAATTTTCTGTTAATTGCTGCAATTTTATTTCATTATACTAAAAATGATTAAATGAATAAATTTTAAACAACTTAAAAAATTACTTTTATTATTATAGTACTATAGCAGAGCTACAGCTATAGAAGGGAAAGTAAGGTAATCGGTCCGATTAGGGTACATGCGGTTTTCACCGGATCTACGTTTTAACATTTTTTCTTTCTTTTTCTTGTTTAGCCTCCGGTAATTACCGTTCAGATAATACTTCAGAGGATGATGTGTATGTGTATGAGTGTATGAGGATGATGTGTATGATGAAGTGTAGATTTGTACAGTCTCAGTTCGACCATTCCTGAGATGTGTAGTTAATTGAAACCCAACCACCAAAAAACACCGGTATCTACGATCTAGTATTCAAATCCGTGTAAAATAACTGACTTTACTAGGTACGTTTTAATATCTAAGGAGCCCAAAAAACCGGATGGAAATTTTCCGGATCTTCGTATGTAGGTGTGTGTGTTCGTTTTCGGTGTTGGCCTTTAAATCACTTTATATCGTCAGAACTAATCTACCGATTTTTACCAAACTAGGTCAGATTACTTCTATATATGGGCCATTGATACCATTAAATTTGAGGTTGTAGAGCAAAGTCACCCTCAGTATCTCGAGGCCTGACCTGGTAATTCAAGCACCAGGGAAGGCCTTGATCGTTGATGTGACGGTCCGGTTTGAAGAGAACAACTCCCTCTGGACGCTAACGCCAAGTCTCCCGCCTAGGGTTCTTATTGGTTTGCTTGGCATTTCTCCCCCCACCACCCCATTCGGTCGCCCTAAAGCATAAGACCGAATGTCTGTGCCACAAACGGCTCTTGAGCTTCGAAACAGTTTAGCGACCAGTGTCCTAAATAGCTCCTAGAACTTACCTAACACCGTGAGCCCAAACGCTCACTTGTCATATATTTACTAAAATGGGTAGAGGCACCCTCATCAACTATTAAAAATATATATGACATCCATAAATTAAAATTTACTTTGTCTAGAGAGCAATTCGCTGCCACGCCTAGGAATGCCAGCAAGTACCTGTCCACTATATTAAAGCGCTTGGAGCCCTAATTGGCGGGTGGTCAGCCATACATCTCAAGGTTAGCTCCCCACAGCAGTGCGTTAGGAGTCTTTCCCTTAAGAAAACTTCTGATGTCGGTCGAACATAGCAACCGCATCAAGGAACTCCCACAGAGTCCGACAATGCAGCTCTCGCCACATTGACTCGCCGCTTGTTAGTGGTAAATGTTCGCCTTGAACTCTGTTCCAGGGTGGCCCGGTGTCTGGCCTCCCAACAGCAGGGTAGTCAAACATCAGAAATTCATCTGACTGGAGGTCTCCGCAGACGCACAGCTCATCAGTTACCAAGCGGAACTGAAACAGATATTGGTTCAAATTAACATGGTTAAAAGCACCAGGGCAGCCGTTGCCCTTAATCACGAACCCAAGGCATACCATCCCGTCAGATACCGTATAAACTTAACTAGACTAAGGGATCTTTCCTTAGTCGTGGTGTCCCATTCCAGCTGCCACGCTTCCATCGCGAGGCTCTGCAGCCTCTTCCGCAGGCGGTAGATGGGCAACTGAACTAAATTTAGATCCAGTGCATTGTGATCAACGTGGGCACTCCTTAATTTTGAACAAGTGCTCTATTTATATACAACCTTGTGCTCAAAGGGACGCCGCGTAAGAGGTCATGGTTTCGCAGACACATCGGTACACCATGTAGACTTGATGGCCCGACAACCCATAGTCTTTCCGAGCAATCCTCCTAAGCTTGTGCATCATTGAGACGGCGTCCGCCCCTACTTGCCTAATGTTGTTGCTAAACTGCAACCTCTCATCTAACAAAACATCTAGGTACTTATGAACTCTAACTCGGCTAATCACAAAGCCTTTATACTTCCTACGGGGGTTACGACTGTACGATGATTTGTCTGCACTCTTGAGAAGCATAAACTTCGCCTTGTGCACAGAAATCTTTAAATTGTGATACAAGAATTTCCCTGATACATTTGGTTAGCTGGCATTTCTCCCACCACCACCCCATTCGCTCGCCCTAGAGCATAGACCAAATGTTCCGTGCCAAAAAACGGCTACTGTGCCTCTAAAAAACGGTATAGCGACCTCGATCCTATCTGCTCCTAATGAGCTACCTAACTTGCGTGAGCGAATTAAGCAGGGTGCCGTACAGCACCCGCTTAAGTGTCCCAGTCCCTCAACTGTCAACAATAAAACTAAATCGGGGAAGCGCACCCCTTGTTACAATTAAAACTATTGAAGTTCTTATATCTAAAAGTCAGCAATTTAGGCTGCCACGCCTCGGTCACTGTATGCCAGCTAGTACCTGCCACCATTTAACAGCGCTTGGAGCTAGTTTGACTGGTGGGCAGCCATTACCTCAAGGAAGGATTCCTACAACAGAGCTTAGGAGTCATTATTACATTACACAACCCTTAAAATTAACGATGACGGTTGAACATAGCAACCTCATCGAGGAACTCCCACACGGTCCGACAATGTGGCTCTCGCCACATTGACTCGCCGTTTGTGAGCGGCCAAGTTTCCCCTCGGCCTCTAAGTTCCAGGGTGGCTCGATCTCTGGCCCCCCCAAGAGCAGGGCAGTCGAACATCATATGCACGTTCGACTGGGCCTCCCCGCAGACACACAACTCATCAGCCACTAGGCGAAACCGAAACAGATATTGGTTCAGGTTTACATGGTTGGTGAGCACCCGGGCACCCGACGCCCTTAAAAACGAACTCGAGGCATACCATCCCCCCAGATCCTGTATAAAACTATACAAGGATCTTCCCTTAGTCGTGGTGTGCCATTCAAGCTGCCATGACTCCATCGCGAGGCTCCATAGCCTCTTCCGCAGACGGGAGATGGGCAACTGTACGAAATTTTGTTCCGGTGCATTGTGATCACCGTTCCGCTCCGGTTCTGGCCCGGCTCGAAACCGAATACCAAATGCCTCGGCCTCCCGACCTCTTCGCAACTTCCACATGACTACTCGAACTTTCACCACTAAATGGATTGGGAGAGCCTTTCCCAATAGAGTAGTAGCCTCGTAGGAGGTTGTTTTAAAAACACCAGTGCATACTATCATGGCTCTGCGCTGGGCACTCCTTAAATTTTGAAGTAGTGCTCTATTTATTTCCAACCTATGCGCCCAAACTGGCGCCACGTATGCGATCATACTTTCGAAAACGCCTCGGTACACCAAGTACATTTGGCGGCCCGACAGCCCGTAATCCTTCCGAGCAATCCTCCTAAGCTTGTGCATCACTGAGACAGCGTCCGCCGCAACTTGCTTAATATGGTTACTAAAAAGCAACTTATCATCAAACAAAACACCTAGGTACTTATGAACCCTCACTCGGCTGATTACACAGCCTTTATATTTAATATGGGGGTTTCGACAGCATGATAATTTGTCTGCACCCTTCAGAAGCATAAATTTCGTCTTGGGCACAGAAATCTTTAAATTTTCCATCCAGCCCTCGGCTGTTGACAAAGCCGCCTGCGCTCTACTTTCTAGCTGCGGTCGTGAATTGCCACGAACTAAAAAGAGACAGTCATCGGCGAAAGCCTGGGCCGTTACCCCTTCTGGGAATGTCAACCCCAGAAATCCGTCAAACACCAGGTTCCACAGCAGGCTGCCGAGAACGGAACCCTGCGGGCTTCCCCTGGTGACGGACTTTTCCACAACTAGGTGCGTATCTTTAAACAGAGCCGTACGGTTAGACAAATAGTCTCTTACCACGGCCTGCAGGGCTTCGGGAACATTGCGGCGTTCCAAAGCATATAGGTGATGTGCGTCTGTGGGGAGGTTCAGTTGAACGAACACATAATATTTGACTGCCCACCTCTCGGGGGCCAGAACTCCGGCCACCCTGGAACTTAGAGGTAAAGAGGGAAATTGGCCACTCATAAGCAGCCAGTCAATATGGCGTAAGCCACATTGTCGGACCGTGGTAATTCCTTTATGCCGTTGAATTATTCAACCGGAATCAGTAGTTTAAGGGATATAAGACTCCTACCGCTTGCTGTAGGAAGCTACCATCGAAAAATGGCTGGCCATCGGTCAAATATAGCTCCAAGCGCTATAATGTGGTGGACAGGTACTTGCTTTTATTTAGCGATCTAGGCCTTGCAGCAAATTGCTGTCCTTGATGAAATAAAGTTTAACTTATTGACAAGTCATGCATTTTAGTATGTGGACGGGGTGCTTTTAACCAGTTTAGTAATATATGACAAGTGAGCAGTGGGACACGCAAGCGAGTGGTGTAGGGCACCGCGCTTATTCTGCTCACGCATTTAGGTAAGCTTTAGGAGCTAATTAGGATATTGGTTGTTAAACCGTTTTGAGGAACACTAGCCGATTGTGGTACGGACATTCGGTCTTACTCTTTGGGGTGACCGAATGGGGTGGTGTTGGAGAAATTCCAGACCAACCAATTTTTCTCGGGGGAGAATTGAGTTTCAACAATATTGTATGCTGCCTCTTTTTTGGGCTGAGAAATCAATGCTCAGTAAAACTTCAATAGGCTTAGATGGGTGCACCGAATGACGTTGCTAGAAGTTATTTCTGCTCACAGAACAGGATCCTCTGATTCTGTTTGTGTTATAGCAGCAGTTCCATCAGTGGATTTACTTATTTATGAACGTAGACATGTGTATGAAATAATAAATAAAGCTGAGGCCAAGCAAGATGGCGAACAGGGATCAACTCCACCTGGACGAGAAGATTGTTCTCAGACCTGGATGCGTGGTACAGTTGAGGGCACGGGGATATTAATCATCTACTACCACAAATTTTGACAACACATGGTAATTTCCAGGCGTATTTGCACTGAATTGGACGACGTGGTTGTCCCCAGTGTCAAACAATTGGCAGCCAAACCAGACTGAAGGCAGGGCAGCTCTTGGCTTTCAACCCAAATACGAAAGTCCACATGGGCGAGGAGGTGGAGGCACATACAGTTTTTGTGGTTGTTGTAGATTCCTCTCAGAGTGAGCGTAAAATGGTGGATGATATGAGGAATGGTACCGGAAGAATTTTTTAATTATCCAACAACAGAACGGTATTTGAGGCGACTGGAGATAGAACGGGTATCCAAATCAAAAAAACGTCTCAAATATGCAGGGAGGAGAAAAGCAATTAAGATGGAGGTCTTCCTTGAACAAGATACAGCATGAACCAAGTCGACGGAGAGAGCCAGGAGACCTCCGTCAAAGACGGTGGCAGTCAAAGCTAATAACAAATGTTATGCGGACCTGCTACGGCAGGTAAAGAATGGCGTTGGGAGAGAGCTACCTGAAATCTTGTCAATGAGAAAGAGCCGGTGTCGAAGGAGTGAATGTTACATGCACAGGGAGGGAAAGAGTCAAAAGAATGACAATAAGGGATATAGACGAGTTGGTTACAAAAGAGGAGGTAAGACGGCGATCAATACGGCGGTAAGCCTACAGCTGGATCAGTGCCGGAGCCTATTTATGAGGAGAGCTTACAGAAATACGAAGACGGCCATACTTGTCGTGTCAGCTAAAATTGCGGACGTATTCTGTCAAAAAGGCAGAGTGCGAGTAGGCTGGGTGATCTGTCGGGTGGCCCTCAGTACTGACGTTGAGCGGTGTTATATGTGTTGGTCGATTGGCCACAAAGCAGCAAGGTGTGATGGGCTAGAATGTAGCAGGTCTTGCTTTAGGTGTGGCAAAGAAGGATATTTCAAGGCTAACTGTGCAGTAAACATAAGGACTAGTGGTGAGGAGGACCATATGGCTAGCCGACCTGAGGAGAAATGAGACTGTTAAAACGTAACGTTAATAGAAGTAGAACTGTCTACGACCTCTTGTGGGCAAAGGCTAAGACTTTGTCCACAGAGGATGCGACTTTGTTTTGGTAAGCGAGCCTAATTTAGATACTGTGAGTATTCTGTGGGGTAGTACCGTTAGACGGTGGACTGTAAATTTGACTGCGCTGTGGGGAGGGTTTCTTCCTCCTTCCCGATAAGAACCTAATTGATGGTGTGGTTGGGGTGGAGTTGGGAGATATGGCCGTTTTTAAGTGCTATATATCACCGAACATACCCTATGAGCATTTACCTAGAATCTATTAGCATTACCTAGATGAGTTAGTCCGACTCCTTTGGAGTAGAACAAGGAGAACAATAGTATTAGGTGATATCAATGTTAAAATTTTGACTGGGGTGGGCATGTGACGGACACTAGGGGTACTCTACTTGGGCAGACTTTTGCGTCATTGGGACTAGTGTGTCTCAATACGGGGAAGCCCCACGTTCGGGAGGTGAAAGCGGAGGTCGTGGATAGATATTACCTTTGCTACAGAAGACGTTGCGGCCAGAGTAGTGGAATGGTGGGTGTTGGAGGATGATATGCTGAGCGACCATCGTAGCATCAATATTGTGATCAACAATAGAAATGCGTTACTAAATACAAGGTGTCCGAGAAGAATTGGATCGAAGGATATAGGGAGTTTTAGGGAGGCGCTGCTTGATACGCCACGATCGCTTGGGTGGGTATGTCCAGAAGAGTTCAATGAGATTATATCAGAATTGATATAGACAAGTATCGGAAATGTCAATCCACTCAGAGGAAGTCGTCAGTATGCTGATGGAAGCAGAAAACAGCAGTTCTCAATTGCGGCTGTAGAAAGACTCGTAGGAGGTTTCAACGTCTAAGAGGGTGACGTCTGATACAGAATGTGAAGGTAATATACAAGGATCTCAAAGATGCGAGGAGAAGACTAAAGAAGCTATACTTAAATCGAAGAAAAACAGCTGGAAAGTTTTATGAGAAGAAGTAAATGAAAACCCGTGAAGCACGGGACACGGGATACAAAGTAGTAACAGACAGGTTCGGTAGAATTGTGCCAGTATTAAAAAGACAGATGATTGACAGGGTTATGGAAGCTTTTTTTCCCCGTGTCGTCACCAAGTGGAAAGTGGTCGTAGCAAATGATAATGTTTACGTTGAGAACACAAGTTCTTTCCAACCACGTGAATTTAAACCAATATTTGTTCCAGTTCCGAGTTCCGCCAGGCAGCTAATAAGCTGTGCGCCTGCAGGGAGGTCCAATCGAACGAATACATGATGGTCGACTGCCCAGCTCTTGGGAGGGCCAGAACTCAGGCCATCCTGGTACTCAGAGGTCAAGGGGAAAATTGGCCACTCACAAGCGGCAAGTCAATGTGGCGAGAGCCGCATTGTCGGACCGTGTGCCTCTTCGCAATTTCCACATGGCCGCCCAACCTTTCTGTACTAAATGGATTGGGAGAGCCTTTTCCAATACGGTGGTAGCCTCGTAGGAGGTTGCTTTAAACGCATACGATTAAAGCTCTGCGCTGGATACTCCTTAAATTTTGAATAGTTACTCGATTTATTTCCAACCTATGTGCCCAAACGGACGCAGCATAAAAGGTCATACTTTTGAAGACTCCTCGATCCAACATGTACAAATGACGGTCCGACAGCCCGTAATCCTTCCGAACAATCCTCCTAAGCTTGTTCATCACACAGACGGCGTCTGGCGCTACTTGCCTAATGTGGTTGTTAACAGCAACTTCTCTTCAAACATAGTTCATAAGTGAACTATAAATTCGGCTGATTACACAGTATTTATACTTCATATGGGGGTTAAAACTGTATGATAATTTGTCTGCACCCTTGGAAAGCATAAAATTTGTCTTGGGCACAGAAATCTTTAAATTTTGAATGTCCATCCAGCCCTCAGCGGTTGACAAAGGCGCTTGCACCCGGTCTTCTAGCAGCGGTCGTGAATTAGCACGAACTAAAAGGAGACAGTCATTGGCGAAAGCCTGGGTCGTGACCTCTTCTGGGAATGTCAATCCCAGAAACCCGTTAAATGCGAAACATATACTATAATTCCTTTTTTTAAGAGGTCGAAGAACTTCATTTACAGGCATATAGGCAGTGTCGGACTTGCTAACAAGTTTTGTAAGATGGTATTAAGTGCGTATGTGTGCCTGCGTACTACTGACAAAATTTCCACTTCTGACTAACCACCCCTCCTGGAAACCGCTTTTGTCGTATTACAGGAGAGGAATAACGCCCACACACTTAATCAATCGATGTTTTCCCGGAGCTGTTCCACAACTAGCCTTTCAAGCAACTTGCCGATTACAGGAAAGAGTCTGCTGGGTCGATAACTAGTGACCTCAATCGAATCCTTTCCTGATTTTAAGAGCACCTTCACCAAAGCTACCTTCCAACGAGTTGGAAAGCAACCCCAGATAAGGCACCCCGAGAACAGCATGCCAAACGGCTCTCTGATGACAGGCAGCAGATGATAGAATATATCCAATTCAAGCTGGTCAAACCCCGGTGCCTTTCTCAGTCCATTCGAGAAACCACTCGGTCTATATCTACGGGATCCACAGCTCGTACGCCAGGGAATGGTATCTCACCCGCTCTGACGCCGATTTCTGTTTTACCCTCTGGAGCAGCACACTGAGGTCAGAGGACCACCACTTTTTCCCGGGTTTCTGCATGCGTCTAACAGACGGTTCCCTGGAAGCGGAGGTCATGACGGGTGCAGGCACTTGCAGATCAGCAAACTGGCTACTACCTAAGGGTCCGTTCATTGACCTAGGCCGTCATAGAACCCTAATGCAGCCAGTCTTGATGGCCTAGCCGAGTTGTTGAGACATCAATTCGCCAGCAAGTCGTCAATACTCCATCCAAGCTGGAAGTATCCCGACACTAGTACGACATCGAGCGTACCCCTCGTGACTCGCACGACGGGATAAATACTGAAACTGAGACTTAAATCTAACTAAGAACTAGACTTAACCTATGGTACGACAGGCCAGGGTCGCCCATCAACCGTGCAGTATCTGGGTTCAATGAGTGGTGATCTCCAGGCGGAAGGGTTGTCGTTAAGATCCAGAGCAGCCAGCATCCTGATGCCCATGAGACCGTCCGGAAACCAACTTTGCCAACAAGTCATCGATACTCCATCCAAGATGGAAGTATCCCGATACCAGTACAACATCCAGCGTACCACTCGTGATTCGCAAGATAGTCAGTGTCTCATCAGAAACCTGGGGCATCTAGATGACACCCAATGAGACCGAGCCGATTACAATGGCAGAGCGGCCGTCCCTCACGAGAGTGAATATTATTAACCTGTGGAAGCCGATGCCGATCACACTATCCTTGACCGTGTACGGCTTCTGGACCAAGAGGACCTCGAGGTTGTACTCCTGAAGGATCCTCATGACTTCATTGGTGGCCGTCCGAGAATGATGGAGGTTTAACTGCCCCAGGTGCAAGCGTTCGATATGGTGACGACCGTCCTCAAAAGCTTCTCCTAATTCAGACATCGCCATACCCGAGAGGAAGAAAACCCTCCATGTATCGTTCTGGTCACTCCACAACCCCCTCCATTTCTAGCCATGAGTGGCGTAATCGGATGACATCTTTTCGCCCTCAAACTGATCACATTCTAAATTGTTCAGTCCGGCCTCGTGAGATACCACCGATGCAGGTGCCCCGAGGAACATTTACATCGGTAAATTCTGCTCTAGTCAAGTTTTGCTTTCAAAGAAGACATCAGACACCTAATTTTACCACGAGCCCTCAGGAACTAAGCTAAAAGC
Source organism: Lycorma delicatula (assembly GCF_047948215.1). NCBI lineage: Eukaryota > Metazoa > Arthropoda > Insecta > Hemiptera > Fulgoridae > Lycorma > Lycorma delicatula. The sequence goes on from NC_134458.1 coordinate 21,810,127, forward strand.
CTATATTTAGGCGCGAGTGCATCACTACAAAACTATCACCACCTACAACCGTAAGTACCCACTTTACAAACGATTGCAACAAGTTATGTCACAACAGCATATCAAATCCAGCCAAAATAAATTGCCACGACGGCATACCGTTAAATTAACAATTGGAGTGCTACAGGCGTAAAAAAATAAATGTTCTAGACAATCTCCGGTCTGGTCCGTTTGGGAGTTGAGTATAACCTCTAGTCTCCCACTTCAGCTCCAACTTTGAGAACCGCTTGGATTTTGCACTACGTTGATCGCAACCAACATTAAATTTATTAGCCCCAGTAATAAGTATGCACTTCAATCGACTAATCGCCATGCTAAGTCAGTAAAATCGCATCGATACATAAGTTCCCGGCTCTGATTTCTGTATTAAATTAAATCGGTAAAATGTAGTTCGTATTATTAGTCTAATCTTAATGTTTTGGCGCCTCGTCGTTATCGCAAGTAAATCGTAAACGTATTATTTTAAATTATTAATTAGAATTTTTATTGGCGCTTAACCATATGATGAGTTATAATTGCACTTTATTAATTAAGGATGCGATAAATAATATACGATACGATCTTCTTCCTCTCATACAATTAAATAGGCTTGAGACTATAATTTTTAATGATAAATATGACTAAGGTTTAATGATACGTACACCACTCTAACTTTATTGCCGTAAATGAAGATAACCTGGTTACTCGACCGAATAACTTTTTGCCGCGAGCCATCAGCTGCTGCCCGTTCCGAGATACACAAACCATTATCTACGCTTCCCAATGTCGGAGTAGTTCAATAATATTCTTATTATAGCGAGCATTTTAACCGGATGATTTTTTTCACCGATCGCAAGAAAGCGAGTTATGAACTGAACAAATAAATTTTTACCGACAAGGTTTTGTTATTTAGGTAGAATAACATCAGACGACGGTATCGAAAAGGATAGATATCAATTTTTTTTTTTACTGTGATGTAATTAGTTTTTAAAAGTTAGGATAAGTGAACATAAGTGCATATAATTACATGATGTGAATGAACGTTTGTTATAAATTACAATTTATAACGTAAATAGACGAACGGATATGTTAAAAATCTTTCAAAAATATAACGACAGAAGAAAACGAGAATTAAAAAAAGGATGGTAGTCGATGTAATGTATCCGTTTCGATGTAGTTTTTTACCCACTCGCTTGCGGTAGCGAACGGGAACGGTTAATTTAACGGGTTATTTCTGTGTAGATTAACAGTAAGTGATGAGTTATAAACTGTGAAAATTAAAAACTGTCGATGTTATTATGTCGGGAGGAAACTGAATTTGAAAAAATTGTAGGAAGGATTTTGCTGATAAATTTCAAGCTAGAATGAATATTTCCTCTCGACTCGATTTCCTCAGAACTTTGATGTACCGTGACTTTTTTCGAATTATGAAAAAATATATATTTTGTTTTCTACAATAAAATTATTTAAGTAAGCGTTAAAAAACTTCCAGTAAATGATTTTTACTTTATTGTTTTTTATTTTAACTAACGGATTCGACATTAAGCATTTTTATTTTAATACAAAGGTTGATCTGTTTTGTTTTAAAGGAAATTGTCGATGAACCCTTGTTTTGATGACGGAAAAATTAAAATACCGCTTTTGGAATGTCACTACGTCTAATTTAACATTCATCTTTTGGAAAAAATACACTAAATATATATATATGTAATATCCGATATATATTAATCTAGTGTTATCTGCGAGTCTGTTACTCTTTCACGCAAAAACTACTCCATCGACTGAGTTGAAATTTAGCATGAACATAAGATTTAGCATGAACATGAGATTTTATACCTGGAAAGAAGAAAGAACTATTGCCGTTACGAAATATTTCACTTTTAAGGTGGTGACCGTTCTAATGGCTTGTGGTAACCACCGTATTATGTTCCTTGCTGATATTCAACTTTACTGTGGCCAAACGGATGATCAAATCGAACTCGGAAACCGCTTGCATTATTTGAAATGAGATTTTCTACCGAAAACGTTTAGTATGTCTTTTTCGATATCTCTTTCGGTTATCGATAAAGTAGATTTAAAGGTGCGAAGGTGTACGGCGCAGCGGCTCGACCGACACAGCAACTAGTACTGTGTTTGCGATGCGCCTGCCTCCAGTTATTTGACTGAAAAACATAAAAAAATAAAAACTTTAATTGTTATTTATCAGTATTATTCTCAAAAGCATGAGGGTAATGAACGCTTTGAGGGGGGGGGGTTTAGATAGGAAGGCGGGCAGGTAAACAATAATTTTTAAGAATATTTAAACGTATGCTGAATTTAATTATAAAGCGTCCCCATCGGTAAACCTTATTACTTCTTTCAACAGTTATTTTTAAAAACTTTAATAGTTTAAAAGATCTTTATGAAAACGCCTTTCTCACCGTCTAAGGACTTGACGAATCACATCGGATCCACAATATTCATTTATACTCATCAGTAGACAAAGTAACGAAAAGGATCGATGTATTAAGAAGATAGGTTACTGTTGTTCCAGATGTATTCCGACAGTGAATCTGCGTTCTTAGTTGTGTGTCGGTTCCCTAACATTAGAGGTGAAATCTATGATGATACTTAATTTTACTCATATTTTATTTGACCTAATCGACACCCGTAATTAACTCGATATTGTGTGCTAATTAATGCTGATATATGTATAACTGAATCTGTTACTTAAAGATAACCACCTCTACTCCGTGTTTTAATTATTCGTATGAGTTCATAACATAACTTATTACTCACTGTAATTTTAAAATTAGACCCGCTAAATCATATATAGCGCAGTGTTCGCAGATTTAGAGTAAGCGCCAGTTTTTTTTTTTATAGATTGCATCTCTGCGTAGGTCTCTGCTCGTCCGACAATTATAAAGGAACTCTCACGCGATATACAATTCGAAAATACATTACCGCTTTTATCTAAAATCTATTTGTAATTTACTTTGGCGTCTAATACTGCAAAAGAATATCAACAGCTTTGACTGCCGGAGAAAACGAAGCGAGGAAAAGCCTATACAAAATTAAAATTTACGGAAAAGAATTTAACGGTACTTTCCAACACTCCGTCTATATGTTATCGCTCGAAGGTACAGATGGCATCAGTTATCTTAATGAATACCGAAAATTTTTACTATTATAAAATAACGAATATGTAGCCGTAAGAATCTCTCAAAGTTTACTTTTATTTATTTATTTTTTTAAAAATACATTCCCTAATTCCATTGCGTGTTAGAATAAAAAATGGAAAATCTTAACGAAGATCGTTAGTTTTAACAAAGTCTTCCATTGAATAACGCTTAGTTTAATTGTTTCGCTCAACGCTTTCAGCTTTTTTTCAGCACTTATCGTTTCTGTTTTACTTTCCTCTTCTTTTTCAACCTGCAACTGTTCTCAGGAATCTCATTTCAAATGTGACGGCGATCCTTTGCTCATTCCTTTTCCTTTATATCCGATACTAGCTGTTTGTAGGACGGTATTGTAACAATTAGTACGATACTTATTTTAAGGCTACATATTTTTGTTCAAAACATATATACGTAGAGGTTTAAATAAAAATCTTCTAAGAACTATTATAGATATCAAAAGCAGGTAACAACTGTAACGTTGTTGAATTTTTCCCACATTAAGCTTAAAATTTAACCTTTCCTATAAAGATAAAATTGTTTTATTTTTTACAGAAAAATGTTAAAAAAAATTTTTTTATTGATTTATTAAAACCAGAAATAACAATTAGAACAAGTAAAATACAAAATTACGCTAAGTTACTCGTGAAATATGGATAAAAATTTTTTAAACAGTCCCTAATTTTTGGCTGTTTGAAGAAAAAATCTATTAGAAGCATTTTAAAATTTATTTTATAATCCTATTAAGGGATGAAACACGTCTCTGATAATACTTCGATTAAATAAAAAAAAAAGTAATAATTATTTTCCTTAAATAATAAAATGGAAGTGAAGCTTGGACGATTGGATACCTCTGAAAAAAATATTAGAAGCTTTTGAAATGCGGTGCTGTAGGAGAACGTAAAAATCAGGTGGGTGGATAAATTGACAAATTAAGAGGTATTGCAGCAAATTGATGAAGAAAGAAGCATTTGGAAAGATATACTTAAAAGAAGAGTCAGACTTATAAGCAAAGTTTTAAGGCATCCTGGAATAGTCGCTTTGATATTGGAGGGACAGGTACATGGAAAAAGTTATGCAGACAGGCAACGTTTGGAATATGTGAAACAAATTGTTAGGGGTGTAGAATGTAGGGGTTACACCAAAATGAAACGACTGGCACTAGACAGGGAATCTTGGAGAACTGCATCAATTCAGTCAAATGACTGAAGACAAAGATAAAATAATAATAAAACTTTTATGGCTTTACTAAAATCGTTTATTAACGATAATTCTAATAATTTTATATTTAATAAGCTAAAAATCAAGCCCGGCTAAATTTTCAAATTCAGTAAAACCGTTGCGAGATATAATTCCGATCGATATACTTCCGCTTTCACATCCAAATTTTTGAAAACTTCAATCGAATCGATCCTTCCGATAATAAAAATACCGTACTAAATTCGACTGTATCTCGAATATAGAACAATACATGCCGTTGAATATACATAAGTTCAGAATTAAAAAAAAAACATCGTTTTATTATTTTGAATTCAGTGATACTTGAAAACAAAAATGTATTTGTTTATTTAATTCAATCGGACGAAACAGGTTCATCGGAACACATTAATAAATTAAGAATAAAATAAAATGAAAAAATATATATATATTCGTAACGTACAAATTTAAAAAAAATGATCAAGAAAATATCTATCAAATTTCGTTGGAGAAAAAATTAAAAACGGTTGTCTTTTTTCTAACAGTCATTGCCCTTTTTTTTTTTGTAAAACACATTGTACATATATAACGACAAAAGTAAAAACGTGATTTTTCAATATTCTGAATCGAATAAAAATTTTATCCTAGAATCTTAATCCGTTAACACCTTTCTTAAACTGATAAAAATACTTCGGCTAATTAGAGGCACACTAATTAATAAATAATTAATACTATTTATATGTTAAAACCAGATGCTTTTTAATTTTAATACTACAGTAAAATAATAATATAATGGAACTGTGGTAATTATTCTTTCCAGAATATCTTATTGGCTTTGGGAAGTAAACGTAAAAATATTTCAAGGTAAAATTACAATAGAATAATAATCGATTAAAATAACTAAAGTTATGCGCGTCGCGACTGAATAAATAATAAAGCTGATGAGATTAAGACTTTTAAAATTAAACAATTGAAAAAATAATAATTTTATAAGTACAATTAAATTAAATTAATTTTAGGGGATCGGGTAAGGAGAGAGATAAAGGTAAAAACTATAAACCGTTAGTTTTAACAAAATATTCATCGATGAGAATTTTTATACAATAATTTACATTTTTTTCAAAATTTAAATCGTTCTACGCGAAATCAGAATAAGAAACGTTTAAATAAAATAACTATCGCTGTACTCCCAAGCACTCCTGATGCATAATTTAATCTACGACTTCAACAAATTGAAGGTAACGTAATGCAGACTTATAATATTATAGTAACGTATAGTATAATATATAGTAACGTATATTATAATATTATAATATTATAATACATATAATATTATAGTAACGTTACTATAATATTATATGTATTTGTAAAATAATTTTGAAAACCGCAGGATAACAACATATTTTCTTAGGACTGTTTTTTTCTCTCAGAACATAATTTTATACTCCGTCGTACTAGATTCTGGGTAATAATTAAGCGAATTTAGATATAATAATATGTTACTGAAAAGTGTAAATAATATTCTTTCTAGCTAAATTTTAATTATTATTATTAGAAATTAAATTAGCTTATTCAGTTATCTAGCCGTCGGCTGACTGAGGGTGTCGCTTACAACGGTTCTATTTTATACGACGGACGAGCTAAAGAAGACTAAAGCTAATCCGATTATGCGACGGTATAATAATTTTTATACTTTGACTACGTATCGTATAAGTCAGGGATTTTTTATTTAAAAGTGAATTCGGCAATAAAAATCATTGAACTCGCTAAGTTTTTTATTTCTGTTAGTAAAACGTATATCTTCAGTCATTCTTACACCTTGAACTTAATTTCAATTTTTTTTGAAAAGTAACAGAAAGATAAAAATGTATAATTTATTAACGCGTTGGTAACGGCATAGCCGGGCTTGGCCCCCCTTGGTGGGAATTAGAGGCAGGCAAACAAAACCGGGGCGGTACCGGGGCGGTTGACCTGCCGTACCGGGTGTAAAACCGGCGGGTGGGAAGACCGCCTTAGAATCAAAGACACGTCCCTGGGCCGAGTATACTTAACTGGATGTCCGGCCCAGAGATGTGGGGGGAAAAAAAAAAGAAAAGATAGACGTAATTTATTTATTTATTAAAATGGGAATGACGAAGGTGTATCACATTGCTTCGGCCTTATATCTCAGGATGGAGCGAATAATTTCATTACAATATAGCACAAATATTTCTATATTTGGGACATTGATTATATTAATTTTTTCAAAATTCGTTAAGGGGGTGCGGCATATCGCGAAAAAACCGATTATGATTTTCTCGAGACGTTTTAAAGAAAATTTATTATTTGTAATGCATATATAAATAATACAATTTTTTTTCTCAAAAAGATCAACCCCATCTCGTAAAACTGAAATTTATGTTTTTTTGTTCTTTCGCTCCATCTTCCTTCGGTTTAAGTAATTTTCAAAAAAAAAAAATTTGAATGTTTACACTTCAGACATACTGCATTACTGAATTGTATACAATTTTTTAAAATTACAGAACCCGGACCTAAAGTACACAATTTTTTTCTTTTTCTTGTTTTAGCCTTTATTAAAGGGAGTATTAGATTTATAAAAATCTGTACTTAAGCAAATTCGTTAAGGTTAACCTATTTATGAATATTTTTAGAAAAAGTTTTCTTAAAATTTATTGTCACCTCTAAAAAAATATATATTCGGATTTCTATTAATAATTTAATTACTTACGCGTTCGTGTATTTTATTTTTGTCGCAAGCGTAAATTTTTAATTTTATATTTAACATTAGAATGTCTTAACTAAGACCGTTAGAAAATTTGGTTAATGAAAACGTTTTCTAATCGTGTGTTACTTTTGTTAAAATAATCGTTTCAACATTTTTTTAATCGATTAATAAAAAGACGAAATCATTTTATAATAAAAATAAAAGTCACATTTGAACCGTAAAAACAAAACGTTTAGTTTTACAAAGAAAAAGCTGCGGAAGGTATCGTATGAGTTGACCGCGTAGCTGGGAATATATTTTGCCAGGTTTTTGTATCGTAAGCTGAAATGAAAAATAACATATTTCTATGATTTAAATATAAAAGAAATAAATTGGGAAAAAAATTTTCTAAAGGCGTTTACAAAAAAATGAAAATAATATCTAGACCTAGACGATTATTTCGATTATTATTAAACGATTATCATCATCGATAAACGCTGAGGAAGCAGTCGTATAAAAATAAAATAAAAAAAAAAAGAATTAATCGAAATCAAGCAATACGATCGAAGTATTATAAACCAAATAATTATCTGTAACGCTGATTTAGAATAAGAAGAAAGCATTCAAACGATTAAAAAGAAAGATTAAAACTAGAATAAAGTAGCATTTGGCTCATTGTAAATACAAGAAATATAAAAATAGTCTGTAGAATAACATCGGCTAGAAATCTATATTATAAACAGCAATTAGAAAGACGGTAAACTTACTTTATCAATATCGAACAAAAAATTTTATCGTTGAACAATTATAGGGAACCGATGTCTAATAGTAACCTTTTAAAATATTAAAAATATTTTTATGGAAGTTTACAGATCATAAGAATATTAAACGTTTATCCTCTTCCTTAAATTTTGTTGCTGGAAGAAGAGGTATCTCTCTCTTTTAACGTTTTTAAGATTCACACTATCTCTATATATTTTTTTAGGCAATCGTTTTTCTTATTCAACTCATTTGAGGTGTGCCTCATACGAATACGAAAGATAGAGTTAAAGTTTTCATTAGTTTGTGTATTTTAAGCAAAATTTATGCTTTTCATTAGAGTCGCCTAAAATCAGGGGTGTACTCGTAAGTTGTCCGGTACCGGAACGTTTGCTTTCGTATTATAGCGGACCGCAAGAATGCGCTCCGTAGCCTCAGATGGCTAACCGCATGTCAATGTTATAAAATGCACAATCATTTCGACGGTTACATCGATGAGAAGCAAAACTTAACGTTTTGACTTTTTCGTCAAAATGTTTAACTTTTTTTTTGTGAATTAGATTTTTAGCGACTTGTTTTATCACTTTGCCTAGATACGTTTAAGCGACAGCAATGTTCTTTGTCGCACATCGCTAAGGAAGTGATAATAACATCTTAAATATGAAAATAACAAATACTTAACGGTAAAATATAACGTAGGCCAGACTTTAAGTTAAAACAAATTTTATGTGAAATGGCAATTTTTATTTCTCCCAAAAAGAGGTACCGGAAAGGGGTTCCGGCAACGGAAATGACAACAGTAGTTTATATCTTTTCTAAAACCTTCTATTGTAAACATAATTTTAAAGAAAAATACTTTCTTTTAAAGCGATTCCAAAGTATCGTTTGTTGTTTATCGCTGAACATCTTTTAATGTTACTTTTTCTTTATTTTTTGAATTATTATTATTTTTTTAAATATAATATTCCCTTATTTTCTACTGAAAACGATCGTTTAACGGTCACCATCCGGTTTTAAATTTTATGTAAAACTTATAATCGATTTTAAATATTTTTAATTTACTTCGATTACGGTTTAGCGTAACTAATATATTTATGACATATCTGGCGATGAAATATGTCGGCGAGCGATCATAAAAAGTTCAATCTGTCTCCAACATGGGAAAAAGCAAAAAAGGTCAAAACATATTGTTAGTAACCGAACCCATAAAGGGTAAGGTGAAGAAGACTAAACGGATCGTCAGTCTTAAACGAGAAGCGGACTTTTAACAACTTTAACTGCAGGAGCGTTAGGAACTTATATTGGTGAAAAGGCATTAAAAGATGCCAAAAAGGTAGTCGGTAAAGTGATAAACAAAAGCATCGATCTATTGTCGGTAGAACATATTCCAGTGTATCAATAGTGCGAACCAAGAACGAATTTTAGAAAACGATTAAAGAGAGGCGATCCGGGTATAAATAAGTTGGACGCCGCTTGTAAAGAACATGACATCGAATACGATACGCACAGATAACGTAAACAGAGCGGCAGCCGATCGTAAATTAGTCGATGGCGTTTGGGAATGAGTGAAAGCCAAAGACTCAAGTATCGCAGAGAAGGTTGCTGCATACGTCATTACAAACGCGATGAAAATAAAGCAAAGTTCGGTGGTGGATGTAGTTGTGGAAGAATAAGGAGAAAAAGAAGAAGACGAAGACGAACAAAAAGGAATAATATAAAACATCCTGTAGATATGATGAAAAGAAAAGCAAGTACTTGGGGAAGGAGATCATACCTTCCATCCTATCCTTTGACGGGATCGAGAATAGGCGGTAAGAAGAAAAAAAGCTGCCGTCGTCAACAGCGTCTCAGATAAAGGGATTACCAGTGTGACCGGTATCGAATATCAAATTAATGTGGTACGCGAAAAAAAAGAATAAAAATAGATGATTTTCGAGGAGTTTTCATGTTGGATGCAATACTAGAATACCCGAAGACTAACGAGCAGGCGATAGTTAATCTTATTCGCAGTACTGGTCATGGAACAAATTTGGTATGTTATCGAAAACGATAACAGAGCTTTGTGCAACATCAGCGTTCACCGCTATCCCGCTGTTCCCTATTCAGGCGGTATCAGCAAGTTGTGCCCCTGTTGTGACACACTACAAGCAGTGTGCAGGCCAATTTCCTGACACAACCCGGGTCCCCAAGCTTACGATCAAGGTAGGCCAGGACGAAAGTTAGCCCCGCAAAAACACCGCTCGTAATCAGCCAACCTAGAGTACAAACTCCTTGCTTTAATGTAGACTCCCGACGGGGCGCCTCTGGGCTCAGTGAGTGGTGAACCCCAGGCGGAAGACTTGGCATTATCATGCAGAGCCACCAGCACTCTAGTGACTGGGAGACCGTCCAGAATCCTTCCCAACTTCACCAGCAAGTGATCGATACTCCATCGAAGCTGGAAGTATCCCGACACCAGTACGATATCGACTGTACCCCTCGTGACTTGCATAACGGTGAACCGCTCGTCAGAAAACTAGGGCATCCAGAAGACACCCAAAAAAGACCGAACCGATCACGATCGCAGAGAACGGCCGTCCCTCATGAGATTGAATAACATCCATCCCATGGAAGCCGACCACCCTATCCCCGACCATGTACGGCTCATGGAACAAGAGGACTTCGAGGTCGTACTCCACAATCATCCTCATGGCTTCCTTGGTCGCTGCTCGGGAATGATGCACGTTTAACTTCCCCAGGCGCAAGCGTTCAACAAGGTGACGACCGTCCTCAAAAGCTTCCCCCAATTCAGGCGTCTCCATACGCCGTATTGTTTACGATCTTCACCCGCCTATGCCGTGCGATCGGCATTATTTGCCTCCGACCCGGTTTCCGGGCGCAATGACCATACATCTCCGACTGTGCTCTACAACGGAGATAGGTGTGTCCAAAGCCTTGACATTTGAAGCACAAGGATTCTTCTGAATGGTTTACAACCATGCAAGAGATCTACCCAAGGAACAGCCGACTATCGGCCATCAAGACCTGCAGGACCTTTGGCATGGTCTCAATTATCCAATGGCTCTTTGGGGTCTCTTTCCGCTCCAACTGCCGGACCACCCTGGTCGCTTTGAGGAAGTCCTTGACAGCCATATCCAACACAGGATTTTGGCTGCGTTTAGCCCTGAGGATTTCAGGCTCCTCTACCCTCGTTCTCCTTGGAAAATCGTAGACCAATATTTCCGGCCTCCGCTCGGCCAGCAACTGAGCCTTCAGCCCGTTCTTCCTAAGAACGTCAGCCTCCAGCAGCCGCTTCGCCTGCTGCTCATTAACAACCACTATGACGACTCCATGGTCCTTTGTTTCTGTGATCCGGGAAATCTGGAACCTTTCCTACGCTTCTTCAGGGTCAGCTCCGTCAACGCAGACGAATCCCCCGGACCAATCGTCACAGGGACCACCTTGACGGTGGCTCGCTTAATTTTGATAGTTGGCGCTTGTACTGGTAGTGGAGGACTAACCCGCTTAGCCCTCGGCGCGGCTGTTACCGCAGTGAAGGAAACAGGCTTTTTACCTTCTCATCCACCCGTTTCAGAAAAGTGTGGATCTCGCCAAGGACCCTCCCCGTTTCCGGTTTGAAGTCCTTCCATCATGTGATCCACCTTGTCCGACAGTCAAGAAACGACTGAATCAAAGGCTCGGTTTGCGCTTTGGAGGTTTTCGTTTTTCAACTCCAGTTCAGCAACCATCATGGAACATTCAGAAAGGTACGAATCGACCAGCTGTCTAAACTTGACCGAAATCCTTCATTCCTTTTTTCCTTGAATATTTTGGCCCATGCGGACCACTTACACCACGTAACTACTTGGCCCATTCGGACCGCATACCCTCGATCCACACTATCCCTTCGGATCCACAGCTAGACCCCTTCAAGTGAGGCTCCGCCCCGGAATCCTCTGGGACTGAGCCGACCACCGCACCGCTGTACTCCACCATTCTCGACTTCGCAAGGCTTGGCTCCCAGGCTTGGCTCGCCCTCCACTGCCTTGCTCTCCCTGCATGGTTCCAACCGAAGTCTTTCCCGCACAGCTCGACGCAGAGGTTTTGGCCGGATTTTTTGTGTAATCTGCCGGTGCACAAGAGGGTACGGCCTCCCCTCTTTAGGAGACTTCCGTGACCTCCTTAACAGAGGACCGTGGCCTCGACGGACACCTGCCTAGTGACCTTCTCGGCAGGAAGGGGTCACCGGTAACCGAGTCCTTGGCTAAGCCAACCAAGTCCTCTAAGCAATCTCCCCCGGATTGCTCCATCGCAGCTTATTAAAACAATACAAAAATACTATTGCACCGCCACGCACTACAGCTGCCGTTTAAATGAAACCTAACACCTACCACAAGACAGGTGAGCGTTCGGCTTAGCTATTCCGAGCAAGGTCGCCTGTTCTCACGCAACCCCGCTAGAAAAAGTCAAAGCTTAAAAGCTCCTAATATAGACTACCGGCGAGGTCGGAGCGAAATCGCTTCCCGAACTTGCCAGAAGATCAGAAAAATTTACTGGACTCACGAACCTATGAAAATGGGGACACGATTCAAACAAAGGAAACGTCCTTATTTAGTCGACAGTGGCACTTCTGCAACACACTACGCAGCTGTGCTGCCTAAACACCACAGCAACGCAGGTTGACTGACAGCCACTGATCGTTGTCAGCCCCGACGACATGAACGTAGGTACGCTTTACGTGTTGAAGTAATATATCGCTACCGGTAGCAGTAAATACAAGTTTTACAGCACGGTGCTAGAGGCCGAGAAGCGTCCTATATTCGGTTATATGCAAGTTATATTCGGTTTGAAAATTCTCGAACAATAACCTAACAGAGTGCTTTTAATTTCGCATTGTAACGTATTGATGTTTGCTCGGAAGGAAACGTTTTTTTTTTTCATTTAATTCTGTATATATTCACCGATATTTTCGATTTCATAACTACCCCTCGGTATTGTTATATAATTTTTCTTTATAAATACATAATTATTATTTTCATGTTTTTTAACATCCTTATCGAACGCGTAACACAATTTATTATTTTTATTCTCTTCCACATTCGGAATAGTGTTGGCGGTCATCAGCCTAATTCGTATGGGCCTTTTGAAAGGTTGATAGGCGGAGAAAATGATTTTTTAATAGTTGAACACTTACCGTCAATCGATAATAGAGACGACATATCTATATAGAAAAAAAATAAAAATCAAATAACATAATTTATTCACATGTTTTTTTTTTTTTTGTCTTCAGTCATTTGACTGGTTTGATGCAGCTCTCCAAGATTCCCTATCTAGTGCTAGTCGTTTCATTTCAGTATACCCTCTACATCCTACATCCCTAACAATTTGTTTTACATATTCCAAACGTGGCCTGCCTACACAATTTTTTCCTTCTACCTGTCCTTCCAATATTAAAGCGACTATTCCAGGATGCCTTAATATGTGGCGTATAAGTCTGTCTGTTCTTATAACTATATCTTTCCAAATGCTTCTTTCTTCATCTATTTGCCGCAATACCTCTTCATTTGTCACTTTATCCACCCGTCTGATTTTTAACATTCTCCTATAGCACCGCATTTCAAAAGCTTCTAATCTTTTCTTCTCAGATACTCCGATTGTCCAAGTTTCACTTCCATATAAAGCGACACTCCAAACATACACACTCAAAAATCTTTTCCTGACATTTAAATTAAATTTTTAATGTAAACAAATTATATTTCTTACTGAAGGCTCGTTTAGCTTGTGCTATTCGGCATTTTATATCGCTCCTGCTTCGTCCATCTTTAGTAATTCTACTTCCCAAATAACAAAATTCTTCTACCTCCATAATCTTTTCTCCTCCTATTTTCACATTCAGTGGTCCATCTTTGTTATTTCTACTACGTTTCATTACTATTGTTTTGTTCTTGTTTATTTTCATGCGATAGTTCTTGCGTAGGACTTCATACTTCATCTATGCCGTTCACTGTTTCTTCTAAATCGTTCTTACTCTCGGCTAGAATTACTATATCATCAGCAAATCGTAGCATCTTTATCTTTTCACCTTTTACTGTTACTCCGAATCTAAATTGTTCTTTAACATCATTAACTGCTAGCTCCATGTAAAGATTATAAAGTAACGGAGATAGGGAACATCCTTGTCGGACTCCCTTTCTTATTACGGCTTCTTTCTTATGTTCTTCAATTGTTACTGTTGCTGTTTGGTTCCTGTACATAATAGCAATTGTTCTTCTATATCTGTATTTGAACCCTAATTTTTTTAAAATGCTGAACATTTTATTCCAGTCTACGTTATCGAATGCCTTTTCTAGGTCTATAAACGCCAAGTATGTTGGTTTGTTTTTCTTTAATCTTCCTTCTACTATTAATCTGAGGCCTAAAATTGCATCCCTTGTCCCTATACTTTTCCTGAAACCAAATTGGCCTTCTCCTAACACTTCCACCACTCTCCTCTTAATTCTTCTGTATAGAATTCTAGTTAAGATTTTTGATGCATGACTAGTTAAACTAATTGTTCTGTATTCTTCACATTTATCTGCCCCTGCTTTCTTTGGTATCATTACTATAACACTTTTTTTGAAGTCTGACGGAAATTCTCCTTTTTCGTAAATATTACACGCTTATATTAGTATAATCTATCAATCGCTTCCTCACCTGCACTGCACAGTAATTCTACAGGTATTCTGTCTATTCCAGGAGCCTTTCTGCCATTTAAATCTTTTAATGCTCTCTTAAATTCAGATCTCAGTATTGTTTCTCCCATTTCATCCTCCTCAACTTCTTCTTCTTCCTCTATAACGCCATTTTCTAATTCATTTCCTCCGTATAACTCTTCAATATATTCCACCCATCTATCGACTTTACCTTTCGTATTATATATTGGTGTACCATCTTTGTTTAACACATTATTAGATTTTAATTTATGTACCACAAAATTTTCCTTAACTTTCCTGTATGCTCCGTCTATTTTACCAATGTTCATTTCTCTTTCCACTTCTGAACACTTTTCTTTAATCCACTCTTCTTTCGCCAGTTTGCACTTCCTGTTTATAGCATTTCTTAATTGCCGATAGTTCCTTTTACTTTCTTCATCACTAGCATTCTTATATTTTCTACGTACATCCATCAGCTGCAATATATCGTCTGAAATCCAAGGTTTTCTACCAGTTCTCTTTATTCCGCCTAAGTTCGCTTCTGCTGGTTTAAGAATTTCCATTTAACATTCTCCCATTCTTCTTCTACATTTTCTACTTTATCTTTTTTACTCAGACCTCTTGCGATGTCCTCCTCAAAAATCTTCTTTACCTCCTCTTCCTCAAGCTTCTCTAAATTCCACCGATTCATCTGACACCTTTTCTTCAGGTTTTTAAACCCCAATCTACATTTCATTACCACCAAATTATGGTCGCTATCAATGTCTGCTCCAGGGTAAGTTTTGCAGTCAACGAGTTGATTTCTAAATCTTTGCTTAACCATGATATAATCTATCTGATACCTTGCAGTATCGCCTGGCTTTTTCCAAGTGTATATTCTTCTATTATGATTTTTAAATTGGGTGTTGGCAATTACTATATTATACTTCGTGCAAAACTCTATAAGTCGGTCCCCTCTTTCATTCCTTTTGCCCAGCCCGTATTAACCCACTATATTTCCTTCCTTGCCTTTTCCAATGCTTGCATTCCAATCTGCAACTATTATTAAATTTTCATCTCCTTTTACGTGTTTAATTGCTTCATCAATCTCTTCGTATAACACTCTACCTAATTATCATCATGGGTGCTTGTAGGGCCACAGACATTAACAATCATTGTCGGTTTAGGTTTTGATTTTATCCTTATTACAATGATTCTACCGCTATGCGTCTTGAAATACTCCACTCTCCTCCCTATCTTCTTGTTCATCACGAAACCTACTCCTGCCTGCCCATTATTTGACGCTGAGTTAATTACTCTAAAATCACCTGACCAAAAGTCGCCTTCCTCTTTCCACCGAACCTCACTAATTCCTACTATATCCACATTCATCCTATCCATTTCCCTTTTTAAATTTTCTAGCCTACCAACCTTTTTTAAGCTTCTAACATTCCACGCTCCGACTCGTAGAATGTTATTTTTTAGTTTTCTGGTGACCCCTTCCTTAGTAGTTCCCACCCGGAGATCCGAACTGGGGACTATTTTACCTCCGGAATATTTTACCAAGGAAGGCGCCTCCATTATTGCTATGTGAAAATGCAGAGAGCCACATTTTCTTGGAAAACCAGCAGCTGTAGTTTTCCATTGCTTTCAGCTGGGCAGTACTCGAAAGATTAAGGTGATGTTGATATGGCCAATTAAGTTCTCCTGACCTATGCCCTTAACAACTACTGAAAGAGCTGCTGTCCTCTTTCAGGAATCATTCCTTAGTCTGGCTCTCAACAGATACCTCTCCGATATGGTTGCACCTTCGGTCCAGCTACTCTGTATCCCTGAGCACTCAAGCCCCCTCACCAACGGCAAGGTCTCATGATTCATAGAGGGGGTTTTTATTCACATAAAAACTCTAAACATAATCGACCACATTTTACATCATTATCGGCTTAATATCTAGTATAATTGTACGTTACATTAGATTTCCCGAAATAATTCATCAATTCTGGAGGAGGATGAGCATCACCTATGCTATCAAAATAATCTACATTTTTATCGATTTTGGAGAAAAAACCCATGCGTATCGCGACCGTTTGAAATGTTTAAATTAACTGTAGCGCATTCATTTTTCCTAATCTTTTTTGGTAAAGCGTTCAACATAAAAACACCTCTAAAATGTGTAATCTTCAACTGTTTCGCATACTCAATCAATTCGTGATCGTATAAGGCACGTTTTGGTATTGAATCGACTATTTTTTTTAAAGCAACCTTCTTAGCAGTACCTCCACCATTTTTCTTAAGTCTCAGTCTACTGCCAAATTTAGATTTAAGTCTCATCGCGTTAGTTACTGCATAGTTGGCTGCTCTTTCAGTTAAATTGCTATCTGGCGCGATTACACGTTCCCAAGCTCGTTTAGGAAGCGCTTTATCGGCTTGAAATCTGGTTTTGCTATCTGAATATTTCGAGTAAGCTCTATCATGCAGTTTACTTGCATCATCAAATTTATTAACGCCTTTATCACCACGTTTCAATCGCTTATCTAATTTAGTACTCGGTCCGCTATAATTATAACCCGGAATTTGTGCTTATAAATGTGTGTGGTTATAAATCTAAAGCCTTATTCACTACAGAACCGATAATACCACCTCCTTTCTTCTTATTTTTCTTTACCGTCAAATTTATATATATATGAACATTTATTTTTCATTCAAATACATTATTGATATAAAAATCTAAATGATTCTTATGTATCTAACTATTATATTTTATTAAGTACTTTTAATTTTGTCTTTTCGTTTTCGTGAATCATTTCTGCAACCATAAATTTAATTTAATTTTCTACATGTGCCTTGATGTTAGTGGTCACGAGTTCTTCTGTAATGCGACCATTTAATTCATCTTCTATATGGTTTTTTAATTTGTGTTTTAAGCGGTTCTAATGCATCTTTCATAAACTGCAAAGTTCCGTCTGCAACCTTCTGTTTATCATTCTCAGTATAATTTTTTATGGAGGCATCATAGTCTAATATCGCCTGATTTAATCTTTCTAAACCTACAAATCTTTCATAGAGAGTGTTTGTGTATTCGTTAAACAAAAATTAATAGATTATTTTTTTAACGAATGCAACATGTTTCAATTCTTTAATTATGGATATCATCTCAATAAACTTACTCTTGTTTCCAGCGTCATATTCACGCACAAGAGTGTTCAATCTCGCTACCAATTCGTTTGGATCATCCCAATATAAATAGACTGGACTGTAATTAAATTGTGCATGCAGTAGTCCGCTATCGTTAAAAGATGTGGTGGTGTTTTATACGGTGAAACAGATCTATCTGTTCTTTTTGGAGGAAAAGGCATTCTGATATTTTCATTATATTTAAAAAATTTATTCGTTTTTATGGTGCCTGCATCTGTTAAGTGTGCACCAGTATGATTTAAGATATCTTTATAAGTTTGCATATCAGATGTATGAACTTTTTGTAGGTCTGGATTTTTACAAACTAATAACTCCAAAAGACCAGATGTAGCTGAATAGATTGTATCTCCTAAATAAATTTTATCATTTATAAATTTAATTTCTTTATTTCCTAATGTGCTCATATCTGTATCTTTATCATATTTCACACCATATACATGATCCATTCATACTTTTGGGCCTGTTTTTAACATATCGAAATATGGTTTTATAACTTCTTTATATTCTTCACTTGTAATTGTTTCTTGTGTATCAGAAACTTGTGTAAATGGAATGTCTGACATTGTATATGCGATTTGAGTTTGTTCTAATGGAATAGTTGTTTGTTCAGATAACATGGTTGAATGCCTTACACCTACTTCTTCTTCATAATCTGAAATTTCTAAATCTTGTTCCAATAAACTCTGTTCACATCTATCTCGATGTTTTTGTTAATGACCTGTCAATCTATCACCCAATTCGCGTCCTACTCTATCTATATCTATTTCACCATCAGTTAGAGGAGGAAAAAGTAGTTTTGGTTTATTAATTTTTTCTTTAATTTCTTTTATGGGAACTACTATTTGTCGGAAGCGTTTTTGAAATAAAGCATCTTCTTCGGCTAAACCCATCATGAAAGACGCATGTTTACGTTTAAAATCTATAATCAATTTATCAATTCAATCATTTGTTTCTCCTTCTTTATACATTGTCTTAGAATGAAAATAAAAAATAAAATTCAAACTAATAGTCTATTCGCGAAAATGTTCAACGATGAACGATCGCAGCGTTGAATGTTGCGATCTTTCAGCGTTCAATCAAGAATCAAGAATTTATCGATACCGTTTTTATAAAGACCTGTATTTTTTATCACTCTCTTTATCAATAACTAGAAAACCATATTGATTCGCGTTCCAAACGTGATTGCAATACAGATTTAAAATCATCAAACAACATATCAACGTTTACGTGTTCATCGTAAATGTATTGTAAATTTAAACCGTCTTGTCTGAACAGAATTAAAAAATTACAATTTCCCGTACGAGTTGTTTTGGTATTTTAGAATATGTTTGTGCTAGGTAAAAACAATCAATTTTATTGTGACTACCTCTTGCAAAATAAGCACCGATATTGCCTTCTTTTTCTTTGATTATATCATCGAAAATCATTATTAAATGTGGTTCGATAGCTTCGGTTGTATAACTTGATCTTTTTCAGAATATTCATAGTAACTGAGTTCTGGATTTAACATCATCAAATTCGTTAACATTCTATGTAGAGGTTGGTGAAGGAATTTTTAAAAAATGTACAAGTTCTGAAAACTATATTTTAAGAGGTTTTACTATTTTTCCAGGATTCGAACCCGAGACCTCCGGATGAGAGGTCGAGACGCTACCGCTCGCGCCACGGAGGCCTTTAACCTCGCACTGGGTGCTCACCTTGCCTCATCTAGCCTCGCACAAGGGGTTCATACATGCCACACCTCACCCAGCGCGTCGAATGACCTTGGTTTTGTACTTAAATGCTCTTTTTCCTCTACTAACATCGGTTAATAATAACAACCAAACCACGATTTTTCGATTATTATTCACACGTCTAATATATACATTTTTAGACTTAAATGATTCATCATCATCGTGTTCGATATCATATCATAACATTTACACCAATATCTGGGTTTTGAGCTTCAAATTTATCAATGCCTTTTACACAAACTGGATAGTCTATTCCTTTCATGTATAAATGATTTTCAAATTTTTTTATAGAACGAAACTCGATAATTACGTTTACTTTGAGGAAATAAATGGTGTAAAATACACCACAAGAAATATTTTTCATCTTCAGTTTTTATATTTATTACAGCATTTTTCTTTCTCAAGTCTTTCGGTAATGTTAAATATATATTGTTTCCATCATAAAATGGATCGAATTATGTTACTGAAAGATCCAATTTCAATATTTTGTTCATAATCCAACCACTACCCATCTTAATAAACCTTTCGAAAGATTCGTTAATTTTTTCATAAGCCTCTCAATACTGTTCGTTCAAATAGGCTTGATATTTACAAACATTAAACGTACATCGAGTACTACTATGTAAATTGACTTCACAGAAACTATAATGATTATCTACAGATTGCTTCAACTCAACAACAACAAAAATATAATATTTAATATTATTTCCTTTATATTTTTCTGCTTGGGATTTTATAGCACTTAATACCTTCGCTTTCATTGACGTTAAAAATTCATTTCACGATTGTTTTAATAAAGAACCACCTAATGCTTGTTTTTAATTTGGAATTTCAATATACAACAACAAATCAAAAACAGAAATGTCTTTTTTTAGTTTGTGTTTTAATTCAAAATACTATTCAGTAAAATCGACAAAAGCGCTATCAATAGACGATATATATCAACAAAAATTTATATTTTTTCCAATTTCAAATTTTTAAAAATCTCTCTTGGAGAAGCCTTGAAAATAATTGTTTTTATGCATTCATACTTTAATATTAATTTCATTGAGAGAGTGTTTCTTATACAAACATTCAACATCAGTTTGTATGTTATCTAAAGATATAATTAAATCGTGTTCGTTAGATAAATTTTTATAACTGAACACTATATTAGGACCTGACAGGTTAGAATCGTTTGATAATTTAACTCGTTCGAATTTCATGTTTTTTTGCTCTCTGATTAATAATGTTTATTTTTATAAAATAATTACGGTATTGCTGTTTAACAATCACTATATATATATACATATGCAGGTAAATTAAAAGCATCATCATCAAACTAGTGTTTTACTATATATTTTGTAATAAATGCACTCTTTCAGTGTGAAAATTTAACTACAAACACTCATTCATGATTAGAGGAGCCGTGGGATTGCCCATGACCTCGCCAATCAGTCTAGGGGAATCCCCATGATGTTACCAATCAGTGTTATGTATAATATAAAATAAAATCATCATCGATACAGTTAAATTTCACGATGAAAGTGTGGATTCACTGAGAATATAATAGTAAAACAGTGGTTCCCTTTATAGTTGAGAAATCATTATTTAATGTAGTCGTGAAACAAACATGAGGTTTAAACTTCAATTTTTTTGTTGGTTTTTATTGTAATTTTGGACTCATCTCAAACCCGTGTTTTGCTATGTATTTTGCAGTAAATGCATTCTTTCAGTGTGAAAATTTAACTACAAAGAGGGGGTAATCTTGGAAAACATAATGTGTTCAAGCGTCACTTGACTAACAGATTCTGGCCGACCAGTCCTGAGAAAATGACGTTGAACCTCACATTTTATACTACTAAAATAAATTATAATTCACCTACTTTTATCTCGGTTCTAAATTTTTTTTTTTGTTGACCTCTGTAATATTTTTATTTTTAGCCGGGTTAATAACCGTGTTATCAATAACTATTACATAACACGTTCACGGTATCGTCTTAAAGGTTGTAAACGGCCTGATGTGAAACACTTGCCGTTCCCGAGAACGTAAACTATCTCATACCAGGAGTATTTGAGAAAATTATGAGTGAAGCACTTTCTCGTTGTTTTCTTCAGTGAAATATACGTACACTTACATACCGATGCACCACGTCTACCGAGATCTATCCGATATTCTCTGTAAAAATGATATTTGCGTTCACTGTAAATATTGGCTCTATAACGAACATCATTCTTCTTAGAGAAAGCAAATCTGATTAGTGCCGTTTTATCTTAGCATCTCACATTCGTCACAGTAATAATAGAAAAAAAAAAAAAAAAAAAACATTGTACACACAGTACATAGACTCTTGGTAGGTGATTTTTCGTATTATAATTTTATTAAATCTTATAAATATATAAATTAAGTCGTTAAACAAATGCTTAATATATAGAAATGATTAGGGCGAGCTGTTAGACGGCTTTTAAATAACACTAATACACCAATTTTTTGTTTACTTATTTATTTTTTTCAAACCTTTTCAAATAATAAATCAAATCTGTCTGTCGCTCTGTGAGAGTATTCTCATTATTTTTGCATAAATATATATATATATGTTTGTGTGTCCTTCACGATAAATAACTTGTGGGGGCCAAAATCAACTTCTACAAGTTATCTGTCTGACTAAATTTGCTAACACTAACATGCATAGTTTATTGTACTCGGATAGGATCCGATACGTTCATCCCCGAGTCGCCTGAAATTTCCTTTAAATTTATTACCTGTATCGATGCCTACCGCGTCGAAAAAAGCAAGGGAAAACGTTTCCTTTGACTTTTATCGACTAAACTGCGGTATTTTATCTTTATATGTTCTTTTCCGGTAGAGATTTACGATTATACAGGCTGCTTCACGCTCAGTTGAGGCAGTGTGCCTCTAAGCCGGAAGGATTGATCGTCCGCCTCGTTCGTCAATCTATATTAATTATATTCATCATTATTTTTAGGTAAGTTACGAAAACTTTATAATTACATATTTTATAAAAATAGCCCGGCATATTTTTTATCGAGTAAATGAGTTTAACCAAACGGTATTTGTTCCTGGTCGATCGACAATTTTTAGTTCTTCAGAAATCATTTAAATTTTTATCGGAAGACTATCTTAAACGGTATTGAAAAATTAAATAATCTTTAAAGAATTAAAAATCGGCCGAATACCGCGAGACAGATCTGCTACGTTCTTTTAGTACAGTAGATAACAACGGTACGCGTTATCATCGTAATTATAGATGAGCCGTTACCGCTTTTTTATCGGTAATTATTTGTGATATCTATAATTATCACCGATGTAGCCTGACGGACGTGGCAGGTAGTCGAATTTTGAGCCTTGGTAGGCCGGGTCGATTTAGCGACGGCCAGTAGTCGTAAAACGTTTGCTTTTTTAGGTGACGTTGCAAAAACGTACAAATTTTATAAAATACTATTTTACAGACTTCTAATTTTACGCTGCTTTATACAATCTACAACGCTACATCGATTTATTTTTCCGAATAACCAATATTATATATAATGGATATTAAAAGAAAATTAATAAAAATAAATTTGTAAAAATTGTAAGTTCGAGAAAATGTAATAAAGTATTCGGTGCGACCGATAATTCAAACGTATGAAACACACGTGTCTCTTTCTAATACGGTTAATTAAGACTGTAGACCTACCTCGGTGTGCGGTTACAGCTAATCGACCTCATAAATGTCTGAGAACTCGATTAACCAAGCATTTTATTCCTGTTATTTTACCGGATTCAAATAACAGGAATTTTACGACTGAGACTTAAATAATCGGCATAGGTGTACGGGGTAGGGATCGTGTTCTGATCTCTGCTGTATCTTACGCTTTTAAGTACTTTGCGTTGTCCTAAACCGGCTTATTTGCAACAAGAAAATGAATAAGTAAAACCGAATCTGTTTTATATAAGTAAAATAGTTCTCGAGTTTAGGGTATAATTTATTCCTTCTCTCTTCTGTTTTTTTGTTATTTCTTTTCTCTTAAGAACATCCGAATAAATTATTTTATAATTTAGTATAATTATGAGAAAGCATAAAAGTGTATTATTATTATTAAATTAGTTAGAACAGCTGTTAAATGAAATTACAAAACAGTTGTTCAACATTAAGTACTGGCAGCTGCTAGACAGCTGATCTGTGAATTGAAGGGAGAGCAATTTAAAAAATCAATGAGACTCCAGCCCTACAGACATATACATGTGTATATATATATATATATATATCTCATAATAAAACATAATCTGTTACCTATCTTTAATGGAATTTTTCTTCAACTTTGTTTTACGGGGTTACTCTGAATACATTTGCGATTTAAAAATTTATCAAAAGGTTTTATTTTAGTATTTAAGTACTGAAATTGGAGGATGTATATATATATATATATATATATATATATATATATATATATATATATAAAGATTTAGGATTAGGCTTTTCTAATGTACTGATTATTTTAAACAGATTTAATAAAAATAATAATTTTATTAATAGTTTTCTTAGAATTTTAAGAACTTAAAATTCGATTAAAAATTCGATTAAGAATAGCGAGTACGAAAAGTTAATATTCCAAACAACAAAGAATATATGAACACAATAAAACAAAAATAAACAAATAATAAAAGCAAGCGATAATAAACACGCGAAGACCAAGAGGACAGCCAGACAGCCGCAGATCTAAAGAATCCTGAAAAAAAGAAGACTAGAATTCATTCACTTGCTTACTGAATCGATCTGTACGACAAAATTTAAACTCCTTAATTTCTAAAAAATCTTTTTGTATATTAGAGTACAGGCCTCTTACTACTAGTTTAGCTTCTCATTGCGTTTTAACTCTCGCTTCAAATAATTTTACAAAAAATAATTTCCATAATTTATAATAATTTCTACAAAATAGAAAACGGTTAAATTTTCAATAAACATATTTTTGATTCTGAAGGGATGAGAGCCGTCATTTCTCTCGATAATGTTTTTTATAATTTTTTGGTAAAATCGGAAAAAATACTAATAATTGCCAGTTCAACGTTATAATAATGCATTACATAATTAGAATCCTGAGCTTCATTCCCAGTGCTAGCGATGATAAAGATTAAGGGGAAAAATTCATCCACAATATGGCTGTTCATCGGGTTTTAGAATTCACTTAGAATGTACAAGAATACACAAGATGATCGTAAAAGATGGGTTTCAACATCTAAAATTCAGAATGACTAGTAGGGAAAGAAATAGTTAGATGTAAAAAGTAAAAGAACAATAGAATTCGTAGATAATGTAAACCAGTTATTTAGCAGATTGTCAAAGAATTTGTAGAAATTTCTACTGCACCCGGTCAGATTTTCTAAGAGTCTGTCGGGGAGGGAGAGAGGAGTCCATCTCTTCTTTACGTTTTGGAGTTTCCTAAACACCATTCTGTAATGGTGTATAATATATATATATATATCTGTATAAGATCTTTTCGTCCGCTCTACCGGAGATGCAAAACCGATTTTGACGAAACTCAGTAGAGTGATGTAAACCTACCGGGAATAGAGCCTTATTGATTTTTGAAGCAAATCAGTTAACAGAAATCGGAATTAAAGCCAAAAAACTGTGTTTTTGGGTACGATTTCAAGGTTTTTATGTTGTAACTTGAAGGGTGACATATTAAAAAGCCAAAATTAGACTTTTGCGTGCACCACCGGATGCGAGATAGTTTCACAATGATTCAAATTCAAAATATCATGCTTGCAGCTAAAATCAAATTCTTGCGAGCATCGCCAGGTGCAATCAGGTTTTGCTATAGTTCGCGATAATTCAAAATGCGATCTGTGATGAAGGAAAGTGGTCGGTGTTCAAAAAATCAGTTAAGAAGTTTTAATCGTTTCGGGTCGATTTGAACCTTTTCTTTTTTTGTGAGCGCGGCTCTAAAACCAAACAAATTACGGGCAACAGTATCAAAGCAGGTTGTTGGCAAGTAGCAGTGTTACGTGACTGATGCAGTTGATAACTCAACAACTATGTGAAAAGAAAGAAGAACAAAACACTAATATGCAAGTATAATGTATTTATTGGAACAATACACAGTATCTCGCAATATTATGAAAGAATACATGATACTAACATAATATACAATACAAAAAACACCGCAAACAATATTATACCTTCAAAATTCATTACAGTAGTACAACATCCTTTCTTTCTAAACTTAAACCGGAAATCTACTGATGCACTTAACTGAGACAGAGTTTTTTTTAATTTCTCCTAAGGTACTATCATTTTTATTTTTATTTTTTATGTTTAACTTTTTATTTAGGAATTATCGAATTTTATGATCTGTCTAAAAATTGATTTGATATAAAATTAATTACATATATATTTTTTTCGACCGGAACATTTTATTTTTCGTGTCATTTTTTTCAAAACGAACACTATATAGGTTTTTTTTTTGGAAGGGTCCCATAGTGGTAACTGTAAGAACGCCAGATAATACGAACATTTGTTTTTAATAAACATTTACACAATAGTTTTATATTTATTATTTAAAAAAGATGAATTATCTACTACTTTAATTGCCCACGAAATATGCGATGAACCAAGGTTTGTTTCCTACCGTCGATTATAAACGGTAATTCTAAGTCGAGATATTTTTTACGTCGTACACAGTTAATACAAAATTACTCGGATTTAAAAGCAGGTAGTAAATATAAATATACAACATTTACATACACATGCACACTAGTATGCCCGCACATATGACATGCAAATACTACAGTGGGCGCACGCGTATTATGTATCACAGTCAGTAACTAACCGTTCGATTTCCGTTATTCTTCCTCTACATACAAGGACGTTTTAAAAAATCGCACACCTAACCCGTAATTATTTTGTTGTAAATTTACATATCGATATCGATTTTCATGCTTAATCCATTTTAATGCTTAAAATCCTTTTCGTTGCATTAATATTAATTAACAAAAACTGAAAATTAAAAAAAGTAACTCTCATTCTTTCATCCGAAATATCACGAGTAGGAACCGATCAGGCATAGCATTAATCGTATGCAACAGAATTTCATCCCGTATTTCCAAGCACATGCTTAAAAGTGTACGTGATAAAATAATCGTGTAAAAAAAACAATGTTTTAATTTCGTATAATTCTGTAAATGAGGTCATCTCATATTTTATTTTATGTAGTTAAGGTAATTATAACTTTTCTTGTAGATTAATTTTTAATTAGGCTAAGTAAAGATGGTTCCAAAGATGTTTTTGTTAGAATTAAACGGAATCTAAATATTATTTATTGTGATTGACATCATTCATGTAAAGAAAAACAGGTTAAAAATTAAAAAAAATATATAATATTAAAATAAAAATCCATTAATATATATATATATATATATATATATATATAGTTAGACGTTGAATAAAAAAAAAGTCGAAAAAATTACATAATTTTAGTTGTAATTCACCCTCAATATTGAAAATGAATAATACATACTTAACAGACTTGTAAAAAACATAAAGTCAACAAAATTAATTTAACAAATATTAAACTAACAGCCTAACTTGAAAATACACTTAAAGAAGGTTGAAACTGAACAGAGAAAAATAAATATTGTGTAACGTTTTGGCGTGCTGTCCTAAAATAAAATATGTCATCGAAACTATAACCTTTGTTTGTTTTTTTTAGTTTAGAATTTTTATTTGCTTTTAAACTTATAACCTACACTTAAAAATTAACATAGGCTAAAATAGCCGACAAAATAAAACTTTAGACTCCTTTTTAAATAAAAAATAACAAAAAATAATGATAAACGTACTTTAAAAATTTTTAAATTTGCAAATTTATGTTACAAAATTTATTTTTATTTATTTGATTCTGAAATCATATTTTATAGAGATCCTACGGTTAATTTTCTTCTATTTCGAATAATACTCGTATACATAAGTTCAGTATATTGTAAAATCCCACTTTGTTATTACTTACACAAAAATGTTATATGTCGTCCTAAATATGTTGATTTTTCTTTTTTAGCTTTGAACTCACAATTTTTTCTTTGAACATAATTAATAAAAAAAATTGATCAGGTTGATAAACTTTAAAAATAAACCTTTAAAGAATCTTCGAATAGAAGTTTTTCTGATTAAGTTCAGAAAAAAACGTGAAAATAAATTTTTCCAAAGAAAAGTAATGTTTTGTAGACAAAAGCGATTAAAATAAGTATTATTACTAAGACATCATATTTGAAATTAAACGGATTTTAAATTTATATCGTTGCGTGGTCTCTAACACGTTAAAAAAATAATCAATGCGATACTAAAGGTATTTACAAAAACTCAAAAGGTACTTACAACGATTAAATCCGTACTTTATTCGTATTTAAGCAATTTTGTGCGGTACCAGGAATATAATCGTGTAGACCTTGACCTTTCTTAAAATATATTGAAAGGATGCCGAAACTCGTTTTCGGCATCCTCGATGACGATAACAGTGTCTGGCGCTTTTTTTTCACTTACATTTGTCGGTGGAAAAATTTTTTAACCGTATAATCACAAAGACTCTATAACACAACCCTTATAAAAAATTTTGAAATAAGAACGTTGCAGATATTGCAGGTTTTAAGACTAATTTCGCTTTAAGATCTTTCGAAATTTATCTTTCAAAATATAAATTTTATATTTATTTTAATATACCTAAACTGATAAAATAACATTTTGCCTAAATTCATCTGGAGAGTTATTATGAAATTATCTGCAGCCGGAAATACGCCGTACTTAATATCGTTCGACCTAACCAATCAAACAGATGACTGTACTAGCGACACCCGTTGAGGTATTCAAATATTACATCGAAAAAACATCTGTCGTTTAACAACAATTTACAGTATTTATTTTTATCGATTTTTAATTTATTATATACACGTATAAACTATTTATATATTTTAAGTAAAATTATGTTTTAATCTAGTATATTTCAACCGACGGTTTAATATGCCAGTCGTCTGGAAGGATCTCAAAGTAAAGGATACGAGTAGATGATCGAGAAAGAGTAGCTACTTAGTCATCGCGTAACAAAAAGAAGACCCTTCGCTATACTTATACGAGACTACGTTTAGGGTTAGGGGATGAACGAATCGATTGCAGGAGGGTGTAGTGGAGTTGAAAGCAGTCGATACAATACACAGGGATATTAAAATGATAAGGGGGACAGGGCCGAACAAACAGAGCAACGGTTCGCTGCAGCGCATCGGCGCAGGTCACAAGGGTTAACGACCGATCACGGGTCATATACCCTTTTTACTAGCAGTACTTCCTTCAACAAGGCGAAACATTCTAACACCTAAATATTAATTATTAATAAATAATGTTCCTGGCACCCGCAACAGATAAAACTTTCTTTCTGTAGGGTTCTAATGCTGAGATTTTATTAACCTATCGGTTGTAACAATAGGAATAAATTTTCCGATAAACATTTACGGAAATCAAAATATTTATGTACGTATATTTATTATCGGTGATTCACAGTCCAGAAAGTTATTTTGAAAAATCAAAAAAAGTTACTATTATTTTTTAAACGATTAACTCTTAGTTTACAGTGATCTATTTTTGTTTTTATGCAGCTGATAATGCAATATTTATTCTTTTAATACAATTACAACATCAAACAAGTAAAAGTAAATCGAATGTGTGTGAATGTTTGTGTGGCGCGCGCGCGAGTTCAGTTACACTCTTTACAGGTACAATACCACTGTATTTACATCCGAATAACAATATTAACAAACTACCGTTGAAGTTAAGAGACTGCATATATCGGGCGGATTGTATAACCGACTTATTTTTAAGTACAGTATTGATAAAACCGTTGCGTCGTACTTCTTAGATAGATATAACATTGCTAATCGCACGGTTAATAATATTCTCAGTATTACTGATAGAATAAAACAGAATTTCTTTTCCGTGTATAAAATTAAATAGGAATCTTGTTAAACGATACATTTTTGTGTGAATGTCAAACCGATTTAGTCTGTGACAAAATCAAATCGTACTTTCTCAAGTCTAAACTTGTCATTAAAATTAAGTATTTATTACAGAAAAGTTTATTCCTTTCTGGAATAAATCTCATTACTATATAAAAATATAAGGTCTTTTGACTGTTCCCAATAACCGCGAAATGACTGAACCGAACGTTACGAAATTTTTACTGTAGCTTTCTTACGATCCCCGCAATGTTTACCGCAGTTCAAAACTCACCGATCTTACTACTGTATAAATCATAAATAAATTTAAAAAAGTTATAAGTAAATAACCGAGAACTTCTTTAACTAAATTTAACGTTGTTGTCTATAATGATAGATATTGTCTATATCGATTATCGTCTACATCGATCATTGTCTACGTCAATATCGACTTCTTCAGAAAGTTATAAAGCGATTTACAAAATTTAACGTCATCGTCTATAAAAAATCAATCTGTATTATTATCGTAATATAAGTAAAAACAAATTAGTTCGATGATAAAATTACAGGAAATGATAACTATTAACATATTTAACAAAGTTCTGATGGTTTGAGGATACCAATGTCAACTTCTTCAGAAATTACGATGCGTTTTACTAAATTTAATGTAACGGTCTAATCTGGCAGTGACCCGCGATACTTCATTCTCACGCGAGTAAAGTAGCACTTTGTAGATTTTTAAATACAGAAGTAAAAAGTTCTACCAGGATAAGCCGTACACATAACAGACATAGAGTCGACTTTCGATTCGGTATTAATATTTTCATAACACCTAAGTCGGCTAGGTTACAGGTAGGAAGAACTTCTAGGGCTACTAGAATTTTTTTAGGGGCGTGGTAGCATTGGAGAATGAGACCGTCATGATAGTGGGTGTGTATGTGTCACCCGACATAGAGCTTGCGGAATTTACTCGCTTCGTAGATATCCTACAGGGATTAATTACTAATTCACCGAAGAGATTAGATATGTTGGGTGACTTTATAGTAAAATGGTGATGGCTGGTAGTAGTTACACGAACAGGAGAGGACAGATCCTAGCGGACCTGCTTGAGACTACAGGCTGTCATTGTATAAACGACGGCACACCCACTTATGTAGCAAGAGGCCACCAGTCGGTGCTGGATTTGACCATCCTGGATAATAGATGGAAAAGTGAACAATATGATTGGATGGTCCTCCTTGACGATGTAGCTAGTGATCACCGCGCAACGATACTGGACCTGAGAGATGCGAATTTTGAGCGAGTGGAGTACCCTCCCCTACCAAGTTTTTCAGCGGAACAAATTGAACTAATAGTCAATAGAACAGCTGATAGACTAAAAGATAGGCAGCAGCAGACCCCTGAAGCTTTATCAAATATAATTAAACAAGAGATAGATAGAGTGGCAAGTAATGCTGCAATGAGACGTAATGTATATTGGTGGACGACCGAGATCGGAAATATGAGACAAGAGCTCCAGTCCCTTAGGAGAAGAAAACAGAGACTTCTCAGAAATGGTAGGGAAGATTACCAGGATATAGGAAGAAGGTATATTTAAACTATAAGGGCCCTTAACAGAGCAATTAAGAAAAGGAAATGAGAGTGCTGGAATAATCTCTGCAGTGAGCTCGATACTGACCCGTGGGGCCAAGCTTATCGTATAGTAACTAAGAAGTTCGGCAGACGATTACCTATTTTGGATAAGGCTAGTGCTGAAATGCATGTGGCGAGATTCTTCCCTAGCATGAAAGCCGATGATAGTGGACCCACACCATGTGAGAGCAGGAGTATTACTATAGATGAACTCCAACTAGCGGCCAAAAGTCTGGCTTTAAAGAAGAGCCCTGGACCGGACAAAATCTCTGCAGCGGTGATCAAAGGTTTTGTCCAGAAGACTCCCTGGGAAGTATTAGAGGTTGCCAGTTACGGTTTTTTTGAAGAGAAGAGTTTTCCCCGCGTGTTGGAAAGAGGCCAGGGTGGTGCTCCTTCCTAAAGGTGCACCCATGGAGGAGGACACCACTTACAGACCCCTGAGCCTATTGAATACCATGGGGAAACTCGTGGAAAAAATGCTGGAGGGCCGTATTATTCGGGAACTAGAACAGGGAGTCGGGATTAGTTCAAACCAGTATGGTTTCTGGCGGGGGCGGTCCACTGTGAAGGCTATCTGTAGGATTTCGGACTGGGCTAATGAAGTCAGAAGAGGCACATGGCGCACAAGACGCATTCCATTAATGATTTCACTTGATATAAAGAATGCCTTTGGCTCAATCAGTTGGAGTCACATAAACAGGGCAATGGCCACAAAGGGATTGAGCCCTTATATATGTAGGCAAATCGAGGACTATCTTTCCGGTAGAAGATGTTTGATTGAAGCCCAGGAAGGAAGAATTCATTTTGAGATGCAAGGTGGGGTGCCACAGGGATCGGTCCTGGGGCCGCTGCTATGGTTGCTAGTTATAGATGATCTCCTGCACAGAATGTTACCTGCTGGAGTTGAGGTTATGGCATATGCAGATGATCTCGCTGTACTAGTTGAGGGCAGGACAGTAATTGAGGTCCAAGAGAGGGCGAACGCGGCCACTCAGATCATTAATGAGTGGATGATTTCTAGGGGTCTGCAGTTGTCATTGGAAAAATGTAGCTGTATCGCCTTCACTGGAAGAAGAGTACTGGATCCTATTACTATTTTCATCGATGGTAAAGTTATAGAAGAGGTGCATAGTTTGAAATACTTAGGAGTTACCTTCCAGAGGAA
Source organism: Lycorma delicatula (assembly GCF_047948215.1). NCBI lineage: Eukaryota > Metazoa > Arthropoda > Insecta > Hemiptera > Fulgoridae > Lycorma > Lycorma delicatula. Next base: position 21,842,293 of record NC_134458.1, read on the forward strand.
TTGTAGATACACTGACCATATAAGTAACATATGTAGGAAGGCTGAAGCAATGGTAAAGAGTCTTAACATTATAATAGCAACGCAGAATGGCCCTAGAGCATCAAAACGCAGATTGTTGGTGTCAACGATAGTATCCTCGTTGATGTATGCTGTTCCCGCATGGAGTCACGCTATAGATATCAGGCGTAACAAGGAGAAGTTAGCGAGGGTGCATAGGAGAGGGCTCCTAGGTGTGGTGGCCGCGTATAGGACAGTGTCCTAGAAGCCCTTTGTGTTCTCGCCGGGATACTGCCGATAGACCTCATCGCGAGATATAGAGTCGAAAGATCGAAGGGCAGAGCAGATCAAGAGGCCAAACATGAAGTCAATACTACCTGGCAGGAGATGTGGACTAATAGCGGTGTGGGTCGCTGGACAAGACAACTCATCCCGGAGATCGAACCGTGGATAAGAAGAGGTTTTGGCGAGATGGATCACTTTTTAACGCAATTTTTCACCGGGCATGGCTCATTTAATAATTACTTAAATAAAGTAGGAAGGAGAACAGAGGCAATCTGCATGTATTTCGAAGAGATCGACGATGCAGAACATACTTTCTTCATATGTGAAAGATTGGCCGCCCTCAGATTTGACACGGGATGACTCCCGAAGCTATAGTACCTTTTATGACTAGTCGGGAATCCAACTGGAAGAAAATAGCGTGTTACACCAGACAGATCTTATCGCAGAAAAACATCGACGAAAGGAGACTGGGTTTCTGATTTAGGTTAGGGAAGAGAGGACAGCCTCAGCGGGGAGGGCCGGCATGCCGAGCTGTGTGGGTTCCAATGAGCCGCTGGGGACTCCTGGGGATATATTTTAGGGAATAATAGAATAATAAAACACAAGATATAGAGAAAAGACCTCGACACCACGTCACGACACTCCAGGTATTGCGTGGTGTCTGAAAGGGGCATATAAAATAAAAGATTACTCTCAAAAAGAGCTACCGGTAGGCCGACCTGCCATGCCAGTTTATAGCTGGTAGGCGGGAAGGCCTATTTGAGTATAAAGACACTCCCCTGGGTGGCGTAATACCAACAAGTCGGTCCGGCCCAGGGGAACTGAGAGAAAAAAAAAAAAAAGTGTTCGAAGCTCAGTTACCGTTTGTGGCACAGACATTCGGCCTTATACTTTAGAGCAACCGAATGGTCTGGTGGCGGAAGAAATTCCAAGCAAACTAAAACCAGTTCAGGACAGCAAAAATCCTTTCGGCAGGGAGGCTTCCCTTCCCAGTTTTGACCTACTTGGCAGCAGGGATGCCTTGTGCATACCCTTGGTCCCGCGCTCTCAGTCACCCTCAAGAGTCCCCCATGCTATAATCGGTACGTCCCGACTCCCCCACTCTTGCATGCAAGCGAGCCCGGGCGTCCTAGGCAAGAGGGCTACCTCCTGCCCCTATTCGTGCTACGCTTTAATATTCCCATTGCATACATTGTATACATAAGAGCTACTCCCTTAGACATTAATTAACACAGCTTGAATTTACTTATAGACTTTTTATAATCCATTGGCGTGTAGATAAGCAACTATTTTTTCTACATTTCCATTTTCCAAATCAGAAGCAATATTATTTCTTAGTCCGAACCTCTTTCTGAGGTCCTCATATATGGTACAGTTTTCCATTAAATGCTTGACTGTAAGTGCTTTATAACAAACACCGTACATTGGCCTTTCTTCGCCGGTTAACAAATATGAATTTGTTATTCGCGTGTGACCGATTCTAAGTCTAGTCACAGCCACTTATTGCTGGCAATTCAGCTTTACGGTGTTCTTCCATTTGTATGGAGAAGTTTTAACTGACTTTAATTTTGTATTTAATCTTCTCCAATCAGTACTCCACCTGTTTCTTATTGAATTAGTTAGACAATTTTTAACATCTGCCACCCGTACAGGAATGACATCCAAGTTATCACAGACTGTCGCCTTTCTGGCAGCTTCGTCTGCACTTTCAGTCCCTGCAATACCAGCATGCCCTGGAGTCCGTACAACTACACATCGCTATCCTCGTTGATTTAAAACGTACAAAATGGACAGGATGTTTGCAATAAGGACGTTCTTAATGTTCTTGTTCCGAATTGCATTAAGTGCACTTAGAGAGTCGGAACATATAAGCACTCTCTCTTCGCAAAATTGTTCTGTGTAGCGAAAAGCTTGCTGTGTGGCAATAAGTTCTGCCGAGTAAATACTGACCATATCTGGCAGTTTCCAAAAACGGGCTTCTCAATTTACATATATGGAGCATCCAACGCCACGTTCGGTTTTACAAACATTAGTATAACTTTTAATGTATTCTTATAATTCTTATGTATAATGTAATTCTTATAATCACTAACGATTGATAAAAATTCATGTTGGATGATTACTGCTGGCTTCTTTTTTATTTCTTCCCGAGAAAGATCCAGTCTTGTGTTTACCATCGGTAAAAGCCACGGCAGTATTTCTCTTGTAGAAATTGCTAATGTGTCTGCTAAAGCAATTTCATATTTTCTTGTCAATTCGTGATCCCTTATTCCAGCTGATTTGTAATAGGTAGCCCGATTTTCATATAATGCAGCCAAAGGATGATTGCTAAATTTTTGTTATTTGTATGGGTAGGAAAGGCTCATATATTTGCTGCATATCTTAGAAATAGGATCTCTCATCTACACTGTAGTGGCGTTATTCAGGCTTCCGACATTAGAATAGATGCCGGGCTTGTACACTATGCGCCTGTCGTATATCTTATTCTGTTGTTGTGTATTACGTCTAAATTTCTTAAATGTGACTCCCTGGCGGATGAATGTACAATATACCCATAGTCGAGCTTCGATTAAACCAATGCTTTATACAGCCTCAATAGTATTTCTTTATCTGAGCAATAATTGATGTTGGATAAACATTCAATAATGTTTAGAGCTTTTTCGCATCTATCACTCAAGCCCTGTGTATGTGATCCTCATGTAAGTAATTTATCAAGTAACAGACCTAAAAATCTCACATTTTCCTTAAATTCTATTGGATTTTCGTCTATGGACAAAATAGGACTTCAGTGAGAAATTCTCTTCACACAGAAGTGTCACAGCACGTTTTTTCTGGTGAAAATTTGAATTCATTATTCCTCGAAACTTCATTAAGAGCGTTAATCGCTCGTTGCAATTTGTACTTCACCGTAGCTGTTGTGTTGCTGGCATATACAATTATCAGATCGTCGGCCTAGACACTTTTGCTGATTTCTGCTGGAATTATTTATATCAGTTTATTAATGGCGATCGTGAATAAGGTACTGCTCAACGGCGATCCTTGTGGTATGCCATTTTCCAATCTTTTTCCTGATGAATATTCGTAGTTGAAGCGTACTTCGAAAGTACGGTCGTTCATTTAGTTGCTGAGTAAAACTGGCCGAATGCCACAAATGCCCCATTCATGTATTTGAAGCATTATTCCATGTCGCCAGGTCATATCGAATGCCTTCTGCAGACCAAAAAAGACTCCGACACAATGGTTTCTTGTGATAAAGAAGTTATATAAGATGTTTTCTAAGTTGACATTTGATCAGTAGCGGAGAGGTATTGTCGAAATCCTGCTTGATGTGAGGATAAAAGATATTCTTTTTCTAAAATCCAAACACATCCATTATTTATAATTTTTTCAAATATTTTTTCCATACAGCACGTCAAAGAAAGAGGACGGTAACTATTGGGATCTGTCAAATTTTTATCTCTCTTTGGCACTAGAACAGTATGTGCTTTTTCCACTGCTGCGGGTATATTCCATCCCACCATATCTGATTATATAGTTCTAACAATCTGCGTTTTGCAGTGATATTCAGTTGCCTGATCATGTTATACTGAATTTCATCCGGACCGGCAGCTCTGTTGCCGGATTTTTCCAACGATATCACAAGTTCTTCTATTTTAAAAAGTACATTATATGAATAATTTATTTAACTTCAGAAATGAAGTAGACCCTCAAGTTCTGTTTTATGCTATCTAAAATATTCACCATAGTTAGCCGTCTTGCTGGCTTCTTTGAAGTGATTGGTCAGTTGCTCTGCAATTTCGTTTGGAGTATCTTTAATGTCATCTTCATATTGAAGGCAAATTATGAAAGCAAAGCTTGCACGCTTACAAATAACTCTCACTTTCTTCCAAACGTCTGACGCAGTCGTATTTCTTTTAATGGATGACACATATTGCTGCCAGGATCGTTTTTCAGTGTCTATCATAAGCCGTTTTGCATACGCCCTATATTTTTTAAAGGCAATTAGGTTTTCTAATGTCGGATATTTCTTAAAAGTGTTATTCGTTTTTCCATTCTTTTAATAGCTTTACTTACTTAACTATCGTTTTACCACGGAACGGGTCGCTTCCTAAGTTTCTCAGATGTTTTGGGAAATATATTGACGCCAATCAAATATGGCATTAGTTATAGCGTAGATATCGGATTTGATTACAACAGTTGTATCAGGGAATATCGTCCTAGCTGTAAAGCTCGTCCAATCTGCCTTATCAGCCATCTTTTGGAGATGGGATATGTTTTCTTGGTAACGACAGTTACAATTTGCATCGGAAAATAATCGCTTCCATGTAGACTCCATGAATTCTAAAACATGTAAAGTGTACCTCGGTGCTATCGACCTACTTATAAATGATAGATTTATACAGGACGTCGATCCATCTCTGGCATTGAAAAACGTTCCTGAACCATCATTTACAAAAATGATACCAGAACTCAGCAGGAACTTTTCCGTTTCTCTTCCACGGGAATCTACTCGATCTGAACCCCAAAGGGAATTACATGCATTGAAGTCACCCATCAGTAGTATCGGTGGGGGAAGCTGAGAAATTAATCGTACTATATCATCTTCCTTCCAATCAAAATTCGGCAAGTATATGCTGCAGATAGTGATCTGAAGCAGACGCTTCATTCTGATTGCAACCGCTTGTAGATTTGTATTTAGATAAACAGCTTCGGTGATAGCTCTATTCGATGTTAATATGACTACTCCAGCTCTAACTCATATTTGGCGATTGATCTCGCTGAAATGTATCGTATCATCTTAATTGGAAACTGCAATTTCGGCAGAAATGTGTTTCTTACAGGCATATTCAAATTGGGTCTACATCATGTATCAAGCGTTGGAGCTCATGGATGTATGACAAACATCCATTAATGTTCCACTGAAGAATAGACTCGCTTTTTAAATTTTTATTAATTTATGGTCTTGGATTGCCTTTCGGCCATCCTTTTTTCCTCTTCTTTTCCATGTTACGAACAGCTTTGTGTTCATTAAGAATGTCATCAACCATATAGCTCTCGACCTCCAAATCGGAGACCATCGAAGCCGCGGACGACGACGAACATGGATCGGAGCCTGGTTTAGGCGTCAATTGACTGGCGGGAACCTGGGAGACCCCTGACACGGGATTTGCACCAGTCACTGCCCCAGGCAAAAGGGCACAAGCCCCCTGTGCAGTTTTTGGTCGCCTCTGTGGTTTAGAGGCCACCTAGGTTGCAGGAGGCTTGGAAGCCTCCATAGCAGGCTGCGATTCAGTCACTTTCTTTGCACTATCATGCAATATTTCACTCAAACGGACGTGGCCCTCTGGCTTGGTGTCTTTTTTCTTTTCATCAAGAGCACTTTTGTTTTTCGTCGAGATGTCATAAGGAGGCTGTATTATTATGGATGGCTTTAAAGTTTCTTTACGACTGAAAATTTTCATTTTATTTTCTGTTATGCTTTCAGTCATACTAGTTTGGTTTAGTTTGCTTGGCATTTCTCTCGCCACCACCCCATTCGGTCGCCCTAAAGCATAAGACCGAATGTCTATGCCACGAAGGGCTACTAAGCTTCAAACAATTTAGCGGCAAGTGTCCTAACTAGCTCCTAGAGCTAACCTAAAAGCGTGAGCGGAATAAGCGTGGTACCATACACCACCCGCTTGCGTGTCCCACCGCTCACTTGTCATGTATCACTAAAATGAGTAGGCGCACCCCGTCAACTACTAAAACATATATCACTATCAATAATTAAATTTATTTCGTCAGACAGCAATTCGCTGCCACACCTAGGCCGCTGAATGCCAGCAAATACCTGTCCACCATTAAAACACTTGCAGTCTTAATCTGGCTGGTAGCCAGCCATTTCTCTCGACTAGCTTCCTACAGCAGCGCGGTAGGAGTCGTTTTCCTTAGGCAAACTACTGATGTCGGTTGAACAAAGCAACCGCATCAAGGAACTCCACCACGGTCCGACAATGCGGCTCTCGCCACATTGACTCGCCGCTTGTGAGCGGCTAATTTTTCCCTTGACCTCTAAGTTCCAGGGTGGCCTGAGTTCTGAGTTGGGCAGTCGAACATCGTGTGTTCGTTCGACTGGATCTCCCCGCAGGCACACAGCTCATCAGCTGCCATGTGGAACCAAAACAAATATTGGTTTAAATTTACATGGTTGGAGAGCACTCGGGCTCCCGTTAAAAACGAAGGAGGGGCATAACATCCCCCCAGGTCCTGAATAAATCTATACAAGGACCTTCCCTTAGTCGTGGTGTGCCATTCTTGCCATGCTTCCATCGCGAGGCTGTAATGCCTCCTCTCCGCAGGAGGGAAATGGGCAACTGTTTGAAATTTAGAACCGGTGCATTGAGATCACCGTTCCGCTCCGGTACAGGCCCGGCTCGAAATCGCATCCCAATCCAGGGCTACCAACCCTGAAGGTCTCCAGGTTTGGAAGATTGCGCATCCGCTCCAGATTTGATAGCCCTAGAGGGGATGCGCAATCTCTGCACTGACTCCAGGCTCTTACACACCGAAGTTTTCAGAACTTTATTGCACCGACATACATGGGCACCTTAGCTACATACTTGCCATTGCGGGAAGCATGTGGACAGCGGAAGGGCTTCCGTTTCACCAGCAATCACTTCAACCCTGGCCGCCACATCGCCAGCTCTAAAGATGTGTGCTTTAAAGGATGGTGTGAATCCATTTCCGTAATCATTTTAATTTTCATATCTGCAAGTGATCGAAAATTTCAGTCCTTGTAGAACAGACTGTAAGTGGAATCAGGCCGAAGAAAATTCTATCTCCGAGGAAAACTATCACAGCCCCGTTAGCCAGCATTATGAATAGTACTTATGTACAGCTGTTGCCGCCCTGGACATGGAAAGTAGATGTTGTGTTCTGGATGTGAGGATTATCTGTCTCAATTATCAGTATCATTGTCATTGTCATCATTATTATTATCCCACACTTTCACAGCTTTTACTTTTGCCGGTGACATTCCTTAAACTCGGAGTAATTTATACCAACGAGATTAGGCTTGCTATTGACTAAGTGCCTTCCGGGCAACATGGCAGGTGTCAATTATTACGCTCCTTTGAATTAGCTCGTGAGTCTTCTATTGGATCTTCAGTTTTACAAGAATGTTGTGTACAGTAGATGGTATTATTCTCTCCGCAGATATAATAATTGGGATTATATAAACTTCTTTTTGATTCCACATTTCTTTAATTTCAAAAGCAAGATCTGTATATTTCTGCAGCTTCTCATTGTGTTTAGTGTTACTTGATGGGATGGCTACGTCTACTTGGTAAGTTACTTTTTCCATTTTATCAATTACTCCTATATCTGGCTTATTACAGGTAATGGGTTTTGCTGTTACAATTACCTGGTTCCAGAAAATTTTTGCGTTGTTCTCCAAAAAGGAGGCTGGCTCATAAGTATAGTAGGGCCTTTTTTTAAACTCTAACTTGTATCTACTGCAGAGTTCTATGTGTACAATTTTTGCCACGTTGTTGTGCCTCCTGGTGTACTCGGTCGGAGCTAGAATCGGACAGCCAATGATTATACATACATACATACATAGCCCTCATTTGTTGATATTTTCTGTAAGAATAACTCTCTTAAAATTTCTTGTTGCTACTACTTGATCCTGTATGCTACATACAAACCCCTCCGTCTCAGAATGTAACTTTCCTTACACAAGCCAGTTATTTGAAGCTGCTTTGTCGACTCCTTCCTGCTCTAGACGGTGCCTATATCTCCCATGCAGCTCTTTTCTTCCCCAATCTAGAATTTTATCTGCATTGCTATCTTTCTTGTGTTCTACGTTATAAGTCCTGTTGGCTAGGTTTAATGGCGTATAGTTTTGGTCTGCTGCTACGATGGCTTGATAGAAGGGGTGTTGCCTGCTATGGAAGTAATCTCCTAAGTTTTCGTTCTGGCCATATCATAGATTTTTAATATCGAGTACTCTTCTTCCACCTTCCTTTCTTGGGAGCGTGAATTTTTCTTTTGACGAGTGGATGTGGTGGGACTTTTCTTGGTAGAATATTTTTCTAGTGAGTCTGTTCAACTCGTCTAACTCTGCTTCACTGTATTTTATTATATCTAACCCATACGTGAGTACTGGTACTGCATATGTGTTCACTGCCTTCACTTTATTTCCCCCATTAAATTCCGATTTTAAAATGAATTTTATCTGTTTACATGCGTTGTCTTAAGTTTTATTCTCTGGATGTTCAAGTATATCATTATATGCCTCTGCTAATATTGGGTGCGCTACATCAAACTTTTTTAGTCAAAAGTTATGCACTTTATCCGATACTGGCGACTTCCAATTCTGAACGTGCTTAACTGCTTCCCTCACATTATTGAGTGTGATCTTATTGTAACCCATTGTTTCCATGTTCCTCCATTTTTCATCTTCTGCTTTTATCCAGGCGGCATTTTTTTTATGTTCTATGCTACTCGACTAGATGTTTTTCCAAAATTGTTCCACTTGTTCTTGGGATGGTAGTTCAGAGTTGCTGTTTTTCTTCTCTGACAATTTTCGGTAAAATAATCTCTCATTTTGTTCAAACTTTTTATTTTCTTCTCTTCCTCTATTTGACTTCTTATATCGTCTCAATCGTGTTGTGAGGGCAGCTAGCTTTTGATTTTTCATTTCTAATGCATAATCTGCACTTTTAAGTTCATACGTGCTAATCATTTTTTCCACCTCTTGTTTTATCCTTAATCTGACTTTTCCTTGTCTGTACGATTCTAATTTTCCGACTTATTTCCCTATCTTTTCTATTTTATTTTCTAGCCTTTGCTGTCAGGATGGGTTAACATTTTTGTTCCCCGACTTTGGTATTGTTAATATTTTTTGCGAGCTGCTTCTTACAACAGCTACCGCCCCACAGTAGATTAAGTCATTTATTTCTTCTAAACTTATTTTATTAGTTTCTGCCGCTTCTATAATTTCTGAGATTTTATGTTCAATTTCTTTATTTACTATGTGAATTAGTGTTGATTTATTAATAGTAATAATAATAATATTATTATTATTTTTATCTGATAATTATTATTATCTGACGGAAACCATGGATGAAGACCCTTGGGGGCTAGATTACAAGATAGTAACTCGGCGATTGGGGGTCTCGCGGTCACCAGCTCCACTAGACGAAGCTAAAGCGGAACACGTCGTTGAGACGTTGTTCCCGGCCCACTCGGTCCGTGCCGAGCGGGACTTCAGTGACATGGGCGACTTCCCGCTCTTCTCGATGGAGGAGCTGGAAGGAGTCCTACGGTCGCTGAAATGCAAAAAAGCCCCTGGTCCCGACGGTATACCGGCCGAGGTTCTCAAACTAGTGGGGCGCTGCAGGCCCCGTCTTCTGCTAGACATGTATAATGCATGTCTGAAGGCTGGGTCTTTTAGCGCCAGGTGGAAGACCGCGCGTCTTGTGCTAATTCCCAAGGGAAAAGAAAACCCAGAGTCGCCGTCCTCCTACCGCCCATTGTGTATGCTTGACACAGCTGGGAAGGTATTGGAGAAGATGTTAAAGAAAAGACTGGTTACGGCGATGAATCAGGCAGGTGGCCTGTCATCTAAGTACGGTTTCCGGCAGGGTCGGTCGACCCTAGACGCAATTCAGAAGGTTGTTGAGGCAGTGCGGCGAGCAGAGGACCACAATCATTTTTCGCGACGTGTGGTCCTTCTCGTTACGTTGGACGTAAAAAACGCGTTCAACTCCGCACGGTGGAGCGATATGATTCGGGCCCTGGAGCATTCGTTCCATGTGCCTCAATACCTTCTCAGAATGGTAGATGCGTACCTGAGGAACCGCGGTCTCATTTACGAGACCGCAGCAGGCTGGCGTAAGACTACGATCACGTCAGGGGCGGCGCAGGGATCGTTTCTCGGCCCCGACCTTTGGAACGCCGTCTACGATGGCTTACTGAGACTGGAGATGCCTGAAGAATCTGCCTTAGTTGGGTACACTGACGACGTTGCGCTACTTGTCGCAGACCGCGACGTGGAGCGCGCCCAACTGAGGCTCAGTCGGGCCATGCACAGAGTCGGTGCCTGGCTGGATGATCATGGATTGTCTCTAGCCCTCAGCAAAACGGAGATCGTAGTTCTCACGAAGGAACGTATCGACACCCTTCTCTCCCTTCGGGTCGGGGTAGAGGTTGTCGAGACCAAGCCGGCCGCAAAGTACCTCGGTATGATGATCGACCGGAAACTCAGCTTTGCTGAGCAGCTTCGTACAGCCGCCGACAAAGCTGCGAGAGCCGTAACTGCTCTCAGCCGGCTTATGGCGAATGTCGGCGGACCGAAGGCCAGCAGACGGCGATTGCTGATGTCCACGGTGCATTCCATCCTGTTATACGGATCGGAAGTGTGGGCCCAGGCATTAAGAGTTGCGAGAAACCGGAAGCGGCTCGCGCAGGTGCAACGCACCGCAGCCTTGCAAGTCGCTTCCGCGTATCGGACGGTCTCCGAGCCTGCAGTACTTGTAGTCACCGGCGTCATACCCATTGCTACTTTAGCAAGGGAGCGCCAGGCGATCTACAGGAGACGACGGGCAGGCAAAGACCGGGTGACCATTGCCAACGAGGAACGCACTCGCACGTTCCTCGCATGGCAAGAAACCTGGGGCCACGAGACCAGAGGACGATGGACCGCAAGGCTTATTCCTCTGGTCAGACCGTGGACGGAGCGACGGCATGGAGAAGTGGAGTACTACATGACCCAATTTTTAACGGGTCACGGGTACTTCCGCGCTTACCTCCATGTCATAGGGAAAGCGCCGTCCCCCGACTGCCTGTATTGTCCCGGTGTACGGGACGACACTGAGCACACCTTTTTCAAATGCGCTCGGTGGGCGGCAGATTGAGGGACACTACAGGCGGATCACGGAACACTGAGTCCCCACAACGTGGTTGCGATGTGCTCCGTGACCTGAGCAGCTGGGAAAGTAGCCCGATTCGTCGGCAACATACTCAGGGCCAAAAAGGTTGACCTGGATAGTCCTGAAAATTAGGTAGCACCTAACAGGCTTGTATAGGAGGACTCGACCGGAAGTAATGTGTTAAACGGTTCTCGGTCGAGCCCTGGTAGAAAGAGGGGTGGTTTTAGTCGGTAGTCTGCTGATAGTGATTAGATAATACCATCAGCGGGAGCCCGACACTCCGTGCGTAAATGCATTTCCACCTCCCTCCTCAAAAAAAAAAAAAAAAAATTATTATTATTATTATTATTTAGTCGAGAACTTCCCAATCGAAGACGTTAAGCAATCATGATTCATATTTTTTTCGTTTGGCATTATTTTTTCCCTACAAAATTCTTTCATTCTTTCCGAAAAGGCCTTCTTCCGTTCTTCAGACCGTTTCGAACGATGTTATTTAGGCTTCAGCGCTTCTGGTTTAACTTCCTATGTATCTATTTTGTTTCTGTATGTGTTTCTGTCTATGATCCTCTCCAGCGTAATTCCGGCGTATTCTAAATCTTTTCGTGTTTCTGCGAGCCAGGGGATTGCAACAATTAATGATGTTAAGTACGCGATTATTCTTTTGGTTAGTCGGTTTTCCAGCAGCATGCAAAGGTGTTCAAAGAATATCATTCGTCTTTTCCTTATGTCAGTTTCGATGTTAGAGTATGTTTCAATAATTCGTCCGGTTGTAATCTGTATTCTTCTTTAGTTCGTCTCGGTCCCAATAGTTTCTTTATAATCTTCCTTTCCTGTTTCTTTATTTCTTCTGTTTCGGTTTTCCTATTAAAGGCAATATTTCACTGGCATATAATGCTGTGGGTTTAATAACTGTATTGTAATGCCAGATTTTCGTTTGGCGTGAGAAAGATTTCTTTTTGTAGAGATTTTGCACTAAACTCAGAGCTTTCCTGACCTTCTACAGACGGTCCAATTGACTTGTTTTCTCAGAGCTGTTCGGCGTAATAAGTTCTCCAAGGTATTTAAAGTGAGAAAATTTATTTATTACTCCATATTTTGTGTTTAACTCTGGGATTTATATTCTGGAGCAGATGAATACTGTTTTTTTCAAACGAATTTGTAGTCCCACTTTTTCTGCACATTCCTGGAGTGTTTATATTTGTATTATCGCAGTCTGTTCGTCTTCCGCAAGGATTGCCAAATCGTCTGCAAATGCCAGATAAGGGATACTTAAATTTAATTTCGCGAATCCCAATGAAATCGGTTTCCAGTATATTTGTTATTTGAGTGTATCTTCCCACTCTTTTATCAGTTTGTCCAATGTGATGTTAAATAGCAGGAGAAGAGTCCATCCCCTTGTCCCACTCCCGTCTGAATTTCAAAAGGTTCTGAGATTTCGCCCATAAATTTTATTTTAGATTTAGTTTCAGTCAGTGTTTCTTCTATTAATCTTCGAGTTTTCTGATCTAGTCCTGTCTCGTCTAGAATTTGGAAAAGGGATTGTCTGTCTACGGAGTCGTAGGCTTTTTTGAAATCTATAAATGTGCAGATCATGGGTTTGCTTCTGTTGTTTTTAATTTTGATTATCGTTTTCAGGCTGTTCCGGACATGACCTGTTAGGTCTAAAGCCTGCTTGATATTCTGATAGGTATGGTTCCTGCTGTTCTTGTACTCTAGTTAAGAGGCAGGATGATAGGATTTTGTATGCGACCGGTAAAAGGGAAATTCCTCTGTAGTTTTTTACGTCTGTTCTATCGCCATTCTTATATAATGGGTGAATTAAAGCTGTTTTCCAGTCTTCCGGGATCTTTTCTGTTCGCTAGATGTCTTGAATGATTTTTGTGATTTCCTTCAGAAAATTGAGTCCTAAATTCTTAAGGAGTTCGGCTATTATTCCATCTTCTCCTGGGGCCTTATTGTTTTTGAGTTTTTGAATATAGGATAAAATTTCATCTTGAGTTGGGGCAAGGGGATCTTCCTCTGTGACACTTGGTATAACTCTCGGAAATCTTTCTTTCGGTTCGGGGCAGTTTAACAGTTTCTCAAAATATTCTGCGAGTTCCCGACAATTTTCTTTGTTTGTGAGTCAGTTTACCGTTTTGTCTCTTGAAGCAGAGATTCTGTGGGGTGTATCCTTTGATTCGTGAAGCAAATATCTTATAAAAGTCGTGTATGTTGTAATTTCTAAAGTTTGCTTCTATCGCATCTAACTGGTCATTGACGTATTTTCTTTTGGTTTGTCTTATAATTTTGTTTGTTTGCCTTCGGATTTTTAGGAATTTCTTTAGAGTTTCCTCTGTTTTATTTGCATTTTCTAGGGCTATTTCACATTCCTTGATTCCACCACGGATGTTTAGGTTTTTTTAGAAGGGAAATCTGCTCTCTGGCTGTTTGAATAATTTTAAATCGAAATTCCTGCCAATTTTCTGCAGGTTGCTCCTCCCATTTCTCCGTGATTTTTGATCCTTTAATCTTCTTGACATCAAATCTTGGGATTATCAATGGTTTCTTGGTATGCTTAGAGCCAGGAGTAAATTTATTCTTGATTCGAGTGAATGTTCGCTCCTTTTCGTGCCTGAACGTCGTGTATTTCCTTTTGAAGGTCATAGGTTATTGCAACGTGGTCAGTCTGATATTCTCCCAAATGGTGCACGGGGGTTCGAAAAGTTTTTTTGTTTTTTTGGTTTTTCCTGAGGGAGGTAGACATGATTTTTAAATTGTTTTGTTGACAGAGTTCGATTAAGTGGGTTCCGTTTTTGTTCGTGGATTTATGTGCGGGGTACTTGTCGACTGTCTTTCTATATTTTCGCTCTCTACCAATTTGGGCGTTAAAGTCTCCAAGTAGAACTTTTACATCGTTCTTGAAGATTTTTGACATCTCAGTTTCGAGTTCTTCCCAGAATTTTTCCGTCATTTACGGGTCTTTCCTATTTTGTTCATTAGTCGGGGCATGTACGTTGATAAATATATATTTTTTGTTTGTGTGTTGGACTCTCATTGACATAAGCCTGTGTTACTTATTGATTTTACTTCTTGTACAGAATCCAGAACTTTCTTACTTACTAGGAGAGCCATTCCCAGCATATTCGCCCCTTTGCAGACTTTCCTGTTTGTTCCACTTTTAAAAATTCTGTAACCGTTGTAGTCCATTGTCTGTGAGTCTGGAAATCTGGTTTCTTGAACTCAGAGTATCTGGATTTTTTTTTTTTTGCTAATTCGTCGGTTAGATTGTGTAACTTGCCTGCCTGCACTAATGTTTTTATGTTGAATGTTCCCAAGTATATGTCTGTTCTACGGGGAAGTTTTCCAGAGGACTCCAACTTGCTCTCTCGTATAGGTCCAGGCTCCCCAGAATCCGAATGCCTGGTTGCCGCTTTCTTGCGTGTGGATTGTCCAACTGGGGTAATTCTGTAATTATTTGTATAAGCCATCTTGCTTGTAATTAGTTCTGGCTCACACCAGAAAAGTAGAACCAGGGATTATTAGTTCCTAGAGTATTTTCACAGCCGCACCTCTGGTGTACAGACGTAACTGTCATTATCATTATTATTATTATTATTAAACCTTTGTTAATAATATTTTGTATTACCAGTTTCACTGTATTACCATATATTATGTCTGTTTTAAGGAACTAGCCATAAAGTATATTTTTTTTAAATAGAAAATTCCTTAATTATTATCTTGTAGATAAGCAAGTGGCCATATGAGCTGTGATCGGCTGATTAGTAAAATAATTTACCTAGTACGAAGTGCATGTTTTTTTTGTTGACAATATTGGCTGGTGTAGTTGTTAACATAAACTCCCAAGGTATTGTATGAAATTAATTTTCAAAAAGCTGATAATTTTTTTTTCAATTACTTTTAATCAATTTAACAAAATATATTAGTAATTTAAGATAAAAAAGAACACAATTATTGATAAATTAAATGTTATTTTGCGATTCAAATATAAAATTTTATTCAATCCTTTTTCATTATCAATTTTCTTGATGTCAATAAAGATTTCTTTAAGACTCTTTAGAATCATACAATCTTCTACATATATATATATATATATATATATATATATATATATATATATAAGGTTTTTGTGTCCGTTTGTCTTTTATACAGATCTACAGTTTTATTTCTTTCGTGATGGAATTTTGCATACTAGTAGTTCCAAACAAGAGGAAAACTGTTATCTACATTTCATTTTGAAAACTTAACACCACCCTTCTTTTCACTCGCTCAGTGTAACCTCTAACTAACCTCTTATGGAATTAAGTTTACAAAATATAACGAGAAAATAAAGACTTTACTATAGAAACTTTTGTCAGTATGCAGTCTACTAACCTCCTTCTCCTTTTATATACACAAAAGAAATAAAAATATTTAAATGAAGCCTCCTTACTGTACTGTGCGCAAAGCCCGGGCGACGCCGGGTAACCCGCCTAGTTTACTGTATAATATTATTTTTGTTGCAATGAATGTGTAATATCTATACATTTTAAAGAAATCATAACAACTGTACAATAGTAAAAACAGTTACGTTATAGGTATGAGATGCATCGCAGACACACGATGTTTTATTTATTTATTTTTTATTTGAAAGATAAGCTCACAACTTTGAAATATTAAGTCGATATATCGGTTAATTTTTTATTTTTAACAAAAAAAACCGGTTCGGAGTGTTATTTTCATACTTTTTATTACGGTAATATGTTCTGCTAGGCCTTAAAGATAGATAGTGACGTCTCGTTCGATCGGCCTAAAGAAAGTTTTTCTCTTCTTTATCGATACACCATTTATAACGTAATATAATTTACAGTAGTATATACTATTCTATTTTTATTGTTCTCTTACTATTTTTAACTTAACACACCTTTTAGAAACCTAATATTTTTTTTTTTAATTTCTCTTTAAACCATTTTTTCAATTAAAACAAGCTTCATCCTGTTTCTGAAAATTTGTTCGATCGTTGCTGGTAATGAGCGACTTAAAACCGAACCGAGCCAGCTCAAACCTCAGTTATTTGAGCGTCACCTTTAACACTGCTACTAATACAGCCACTCTCGGTATCGTATGTTATTACTTTCGTCTATTGTTGTCAGTAATACTGTTCTTACTTCAGTGCAGTATAGTTTTGTTCTTTGCAACTGTTTTTCTAAAACGCCTTATTCGATTGAGGAAAGGGATACTATAGCGGTAGCTTATGCGCCTTCTGGATCCTTTCAAAAAAACGCGCTAAATATTCAAGAAAAACATTCTGAATACCGGTATACCAGCAAAGAGTACCGTAAACGATTCTGTTTAACAACATCTGTTTAGGCACTAACATTCTGTTAGGCAACATTCCATTAGGATTCCGGAGGCTGTATAAATATTCAAAGAAGAATTTCTGAAAATCCGATAACTTTTGTACTGAAGTTATCGCAACGAAGCTGTGTAAGAAATTTTCACGCTATTAAATTTCAACGATTTAAATTTGAAACCGTGTGTCGTGTAACACGGTTATGTGTGTGGCATAACCGGTTGTTACAACCAATGGCGTAGTTTTTACACGGTTGTGTAACAACTAAGGGT
This sequence comes from Lycorma delicatula, assembly GCF_047948215.1. Taxonomy (NCBI): domain Eukaryota; kingdom Metazoa; phylum Arthropoda; class Insecta; order Hemiptera; family Fulgoridae; genus Lycorma; species Lycorma delicatula. The sequence continues at coordinate 21,859,095 of NC_134458.1, forward strand.
AACTGCTTAAGGGAACATACAAACCGAAACGTCTTTAATTGTTACGACCGCTTCTCAAAAACATTGTCGGTAGACCTGCCGCTATATTTCATCTCAGACGAGGCACGGTTTCATTTATCGGGCGGGTTAATTCGTACCTGATGTACGAATTAAACTGAAATTCCTTACGGATGTTTAAGCGTTCACGTCACGATAAGAAGGTCGATGTACGCTGCGCTGTTTCTGGTTATCGTATAGCGGACCGATATTATTTTGATCGGACTGTCAATACAGAAGTGTACCGTACAATGCTACGCTCAGTTAGCAGATCTTGAAAAAGATTACGGCTTCTTCCAACGCGGCGGAGTAACGGACCGCACATCAAATGATTCGCTGACACGCATTCATGCGTCTTTTACAGAAGAACGAACTGTCATCAGTGGGCGGTGGCCCCCGAAATCTCCAGATCTTTTTAGTTGTGATTCTTTCCTTCGGGGTAGTTTGAACTATAGAGTTTACGAATCGAATCCCCATATTATAGATGATCTGAAGGCGAGCATTCAAAAAGAAATCGACGGCATCAATAACAACATTTTGCGTCAAGCGACTGATACGATCGCTCGACCACAAAAGAGCATCGCTACGCAGGGTGGTCGCTTCGAACATATTTTGTAAATACATGTAAGCGTTTGCTAATATAAATACAGAATTTAATTTAATTTACATTTTTATTTTTTCGTTTTCCTCATAAAATGTTATACGTCGCAACTATGTTTATCCTTTCGTAGTTTTTAAGTCGTTCATCCGGTATAACAGCTTATATCCAAGAAATTTTGTTCTAGGATCTTCCACAAATCTACTTATTTCTTGTACTGTAATCAAGTATCAAAATTTAAAAAAAGTCTACGCTCCTACAAATGATTGTTGTTTCATATATAAATAATATAAGAATTGTAATTAACTACATATTTTTAGAAACATTACTGGAAATCTGAAGAATTTAGCATTTTATATTAAAAAAAAATACTTGACCGATTTATAAATAGTTTTTAATGTACGAAAAATTAAGAAGTATAATAAAAGAGATAACGTCTTGCAAAAAAGTAGGCGAAGGAGCGCAGCCCCATCCGTTACCTGTACACACTTTTTCAAACTTTCATGCGTAATGTTTTTGCAAATATTCCTTAACTACATCTTCAGAAATCTACTTTAACTGTTCTATCGCAACGGTGAATATTTAATCGAAATTTTTTACTTTCAGCGTCGGTTAAAATGAAGGAAACAAACAAAAATGAATAGATACCAGGTTAGGGGGGAGAGTACACTGGATATTCCAAAGGAATTATGACACGGTGCGTTGTAAGGTACCTTTTGAACTTCATGAAATGATTCTATAGCAACATTTTCAAAACACTGTAAGTTTTAGATCGGGAAGAATACACCGATAACTTTTCACGATATTCTAAATTCTGTCTACATTTCCTTAATAAATTTCCTTCTCTGGCACGTTCAATTTTTTCATCCTATCGCTACGAACATTATCATTATCGACACAAATATGATTTTCACGAGAACATCTCTCCCATCGATAAATCTATATGCTTTTCAATACCGCCTTTCACCATAAGCTTTCTCAAGCATCTCTGATCAGCATATCTCTGATCGCATTTTTTTTTAAGCAAAACACAGATTTGAACATTTCTACGCCGTTCAACGACAGATATTATGATGTTAAGATATACAAGTATATATACATAAAAATGTAGGTGTTACTACGGTCGAAGAGAAAACAGAGCACAACGCCGGACATATTGTGACGTCATGATTGCTGCCAAGTTATAAAACAAGAATTCCCCTTATTATTTTCCTGGCCGACTCAAGCGGAAGGCGAAAAATCCAGAAACTTTTGCAGCCGTCTTGTAATAAATATCATGAAGAATTGTGGTCGAACTATTTAACCTATAAGCATTAAAAAACTTCAAGAATCCAGCGAGATTATTAAAAAATAAATATATACATATATATAAAATGTTTTTTTTGTTTTTATTTTTATTTTTTTTTTTTTGAGTAGGGGCAAACCACTACTTTCACACACTTAACCGCGGGATTCTACCGTAGATTATCTTACTGTTATTAGAGCGAGTAGTTGAACCCTGAAAATTTGAGAGGATAATTTCCTTCGGGTCTAATTTTCAAACAACTTTATTTAATAAAATTTTGTACGGTGAAGTATCCGTAAAATAGGCATAAATCCTGTCGCGATTTCTTTACCAAAAATATAATTTAAACAATACAGGTAATTTATATATTAAGACCAAAATAAAAATTTAATTTTTTACTTAATTTCCTTAAACACAAATCATAATATTTTATTAAAAAGAAAAGTACCACGTGAATTAGCCATAAAGTTTTCATATAATTGCAATTGGTATTAATATTACTTACTAAATAATTTTTTCAATAACGTATTTTTATTTAATTGCGGGTAAACACGATTTACTAGACAGCATAGCGCTGCATTTTCCCCCTTATGTTTTTCAACAGAGTACCATACACTTTGGTCTTCTCTAAAATCTGTACGAGTAAAAAATCTAGTACGTCCTTAAATAAAGAATCGTACTTCATAATTTAAAAAAACTTAGTTAAAAAATTATACATAACTACAAAATGTATGATACTAAACAAAATTGATATTTAAACAAAATATAATAATAAATAACAGCATCGGTTTACAAAGCCGACGCTAAACACAGATTGCTATAGAACTACAAAAAACATGAACAAGGGAATCTTGAAATTTCCTTATTAATACTGTTTAGTACATCCGTCAGTATAAACAAGCGTTCGTTCGTGCTTGTTTGTCAAGTGCAGTCTAGCCTTAACAATTGCTGCATAATCTGACAGGATTTAATAGAGTTGGTTAATACATACATGTACTTAGTGATCTTTTATCGTATTTATATTTCTGTAAAAAAAATTAATAATGAATATAAAGCGAGATCATACGTAGCTACCTCCTGCTATGAGGGAATAAAACCAAATTTCTACTGATTTTAGACCGTGCTGCGTGAATATAATAGCTATGTTTATCTGACTGTAGCAGCCGCTTAGTCGAAGCGAAATAGCGTATTACATTTGGGTAACACTATTCTTCTTTGATTACGACTGTCTATCGTTACGTTCTAATATTAATAATAATAACATGAATCAAAAATTTGTTTCACTATTGTCTACGGTTTCAGGCGTCAACGTTAGGTTTTCGGAACTTACCGCTTCCCCTGTACGGTTAGGGGATCGATTTACTCGTACCGTAATATTTTATTATTATTTTAAAGACAAAAAACATGTAATTTCTTAAATACATTCGATGCTACTTGAGTTTAAGTAAAATATTATGTTTTAATTTTTGTATACATAGAAAATATTTTTAAAAATATAACAGTGGATTCCGGCAGGGAGAGAGGACAAATCTTTTGTTTTCAATTAAATTTATGTATAAGTTACGATAAAAATCAATAGGAGCTTTGTTTCATTCCTTTCTGATGTGGAGCTTCTTGCCCCTCTTGGTCTTTACCTCATTCTTGTATAGACTATGAATTATTTATATTTTTTTATATTCTATCCCTGTACTCCTTAAAATTTTAAACTTTTTATTTCATTCCACGTTCAGAAATTGCTTTTCAAGATCGACAAACGGCATGTGTCCAAGCTTTGTGAAGTCGCATTATGAAGGGGACGGCGAGGTAAACAAGTGTGTGGCGTATTATCGATTCTGCTGCTAATCATATTACAAACCTTAGTCGACTTTTCATTAAATATTAAATTATCGTTCCGTTACTCAGGTTGGCAGCTATACCACAAAAAAGGCAGTTCTCCGAAAGTTAAAATTACCTTTCTTGTACCACATTTTTACTAAAATTTATTTCACAGTTAAATAAAAATTTTAATTTGTCTAGAGAGGTGTAACCTTATACTAAAAAAAGTCACAAATAACATTATTTCATTTCATTTTTGTCTTAATGTTTTTATAGATCGAGAGCATAAATAGAAAACAGAAAAAAAAAACAAAAATCAATTTTGCCAGGAGAGGCGAAACTGTTCAAAATGTAAAATGTAGGATGTCTTCTAAAAAAATTTGTTGGTTTTAGTTTTATCCGATTAATTTTTTTATAACATGTATCTTAAGCAAATAAAACGCAATTTTTCATCACGAAAGGACAATTTTCACTGTAAAAATACGATCATTTATTTTGTTAAGTTAATTAATTCGGGAGTAACGGACTAACTTACTTCAGTTTTGAATGATATGTAGGTATGAAAAAAAATCTACACTGAATAATGAAGACAAACTTTTAATTAAGTACGTACTCGCGCGCGCCCGCGAGTGTGTCCAGAATATACCACGAAGTTCTCCCGGGATTTTCATAACCTATTGTAAAAATAATGGAAAAAGTTCATACAAATATGTCCTAAAATGCTTCGTTTGAGAGTTACGGCTAGTGAAATATTTTGCTCGGATTTCAGCTACTCTGATGAAATGAGGTCGTACTGAAATTTTTAGGATGTTAATTAAGAGAAAGAATCAGTAATTTTTCATGGGTTTTTTATGGGACCTGAAAAAATTGAATAAATTAGTCCCAGATCCGTATCTGCAGTAGTTTTTGAAAAATCTGGGGTGAAAACCAATAACTTGGGATAAAAATCCCAGTTTTTTACGTTTGACGTAAATAACTTTGTTAAATGGACAATAAATACACAAAACTTGTAGAGAATTTACTTCTGAGCAAAACTCTTAAAGTGAATACAACAAAGAAAAGTTAGCACAGTTAGAATTTTATTTAGACATAGTACATTTGTCAGAACTAGGTACTTTTCTGACATATGTACTGTTTAATGTAAATTAAAACCTAATTCTTTTTTGTAGATGTGAAAAATTTGTAAAATCAAAATTTACTGCTAAAATTAGAAAAAAAAAACTGAAAATTACATAACAATTGTAAAATAAAGATAAATAAATAAAAATTACTTAGATATTTTTATTAATGACAGAAATAAAATAAATTATTTGAAAAATTATTATTTCAAAGTAAAATATTAACAGCTATTATTGCGCATTGTGCAGCAATGCGCAATACTGTATTAGTGATTAAATCATTCTGTAAGGTACATTAATTAAATGGGCACTGTGAACTGTACTGTCGTTAGCGAAAGTTTTCTGTAAATTTTAGTTTGAATGTGATCAGTTCGCCATCGGAGTAATGCCGTACTTATTTACAACAGAGGAATACGCTGATATGGTATTCATTTTGGATGTGCATAACAGTAACACTGCAGCTGCTGCAATAGAATATGAAATACGCTTTAGGAATCGCAGGATTCCAAGTCCCAAAACGATTAGGGCAACTTTTCGCAATCTTCGGGAAACGGGTTCACTACCTAATACTCGTACCAGCTAGGAACGATCCGTCCAACACGTTGCTGTTATTGATGAAATTATTATCGATGCAGTCCAGGCATCAGTATACGACGTCCTGTTTTTCTAATCGGATCGGAGTTTCGCATTCCATGGTCTAGAGGATACTTAAACACAAGTTTTATCCTTATAGACAGCCAGTTCATCATCAACACCCAGGAAACGGTCCACTTCGCTTGGGAGTTCTGCAACTGCTGGAATACAAATCGAAAACTCTCCAAGTATATTTTGTTTACCGACAGGCAAATTTCACTCGATATGGCGTCAACAACTTACGCAATGAGTAACATGCGCAGAAGTCCTCATGAAACGGTGGAAGATAATTTTTAACACCGATTCAGTGTCAATGTATGGTGCGGCCTTCTTCATAATCAGCTGTATAGACCGTTCATATTACCTGGCCGCTTAACGCTAAGGTCTACTTCCAACTTTCTTCAAAAAGAATTGCCGCACTCGCTTGAAGATGTCCCTCTAGCGCCCAAGAATACTTCCAACACGATGGCGCGCTTCCCCACTTCTCTTGTGCCGTTTTCATTCACTTAAACCATCATTTCCCTGAGAAATGGATCTGTTCTGGAAATTTACATTCCCGGCCACCAAGATCGCCTAATCTAACACTTAAATTTTAGCGTTTGGGGCTGGATGAAAAATATTGAATACAACACAAAGATACATTTTCGTGAGGAATTAATTTTCCGCATTATGGCTGAGCGACTTAAGGACAGCCCTGAAGAACCAAAAAGAACAGCAAAAGTAGTTCAGAAGCGAGCCAAGAAGTGTGTTGAAAACAGCAGCCCGCTGTTTTCAACACTTATTAAAAAATTAACGCTTATTAAAAAATAAGCCCTATTTTTTATATATTTCACTTTGGTTTAGTATACAGTTTCTAAATAAAATTCAAATTTTTGCAACTTATCTTACACCATTTTGTTCAGAATTAAATTCTCTACAAGTTTTGTTTAAGGTTTTACGTATTTATCATTATTATTATCGTTGTCGTCGTCATCATCATCATTAATATTATTATTACGTGTTCATTTAACAAAGGTATTGTACGTCAAACGTAAAAAACAGGGTTCTTTACCCCAGCTTATTGGTTTTCACCCCAGATTTATCAAAAACTACTACAGATACGGTTCTGGAACTTATTTTACTTGATTTTTTAGGTCAAAACCCATAAGAAATCACTAATTCTTCCCCTTAATTAACATCCTAAAAATTTCAGTATGACCACACTTCACCGGGGTAGCTAAAATCCGACCGAAATGTTTCACTAGCCGTAACTCTCAAACGAAACATTTTAGGACATATGTTTATATGATCCTTTTCCATTATTTTTTCGAGTAGAATAGGCTATGAAATACCCGGGAAAACTTCGTAATGCATTCTGTACATATACACATATATGTACAGAATATATGTATATATATGTATATGCGCGCTTTACTACAAAAAATATTTATTAAACAGGTCTGAAATTAAACAAAAAAGATTTCTTTTTAACATTTTACTTTTATTGAAAATAAAAATCAGCTATAAAATAATCTAGGCAGAAGTGCTGTAGTTGTTATTTTATACACCAAAAACCAAAAAAAAACTTGTTATGGAGGTAAATATAATACCAACAATATATTAGATATTAGGTGACTCCGTTCATTCTATTCAATGAAGTTGCTTATTCCGTTATATTAAACAGATAAAACCATTCACTAGGTTCATGTAGTAAAGCATACTAACTTGTACGACTAAAATAATTTGCATTCACTTGTACATTAGTCTTGCGCCGTTGTGAAAGTATCGATGATGCGATCTGCGGCATCGTTTATAACAATAGCGCTGTCACATCTATTGAAAATGTTGAAATGAATGTAGCGTAAAGGTCTTTAAGCCTTCATTTTTGTAGGTTAACATTCTTTTTCGATTTATTAAGGTAGACTTGAATTTATTCATAACTTCGAAGATGGTAAATAAACACAGTTATTTTCTATACTGTAAAATTTATTCTACAATCTGCACAAGAATAAAGCAAATATGCGATTCAAAGAATGTAATGTGAATACTTTAAACTGTTTTTCTCAAATGTAGTATTGATATTAAACATAAAGCAGTATACAACCAAACGCTATGTCGCAATTATTAAATGTTTAATTTATTGCATTAGTATAATTAAAACATCTTTTTTATTTTCCTTCCTTATTCCACTAAATATCATTTAAATGAATCTAACATTGATTGAATTAGTTTTAGTTCTGTTTGTCGGTTCACACTGAACCTAGCGATGGAACATAGCGTATTATTCCAGTTGAATGTTTTGTTTCCGTTTGCCTTCAAGAAAGAGTTTTCGCCATTTACGTTTACTGTTAGTACATTTCATGCTACATAAAAAAACTCTTGCTTTTTTCCACATAAACTATTAACTATAAAGGATGTGAAAAACCGTTTCTTTAGCAGAAAAAAATAGCCATGAAAAGACAAAAATTTCTCATTGTATTCGTTAAATGTTATTTACTTTACAAACAATAAAATGTTATTATATATTTATTCATTAGGAATGTAAAATATATAATCTTTTTAAAAGTAAGACTATCTAAATTATTAGCAAAACGCGACCTATAATACAAGACTATGTTTTAGATCACCATAAAAAAAATCGCCTCATACAGAGTGATTCACGAAAAATGTAACAAAATTTCAGGATATTCTTTGCCGGTGATAAAAAAACAAAGCACATATAAAAAAGGTTCGGAAATGCTTCCTTTGCTAGTATTGACTGGCAAAAAATTTCGCCGTGATTTCTGCGCTTCCGGGGAAATTAAACCGGAGTATAATCCTTCGAACCCAAACTAAATTGTAAAAAGTAGTGATTTTCTATGAAACCTGATATAGAAAATTGGAAAAAATAGATCCCAGAACGGTAATTGTAGTTTTTGAAAAATCTGTGGTAAAGGACAACAGATCAAGGTCGAAAAATTCTCTATTTTATATTAGGCGTAAAATAACTGAAATAACACACCCATGCGATAATATCAACATGTATCGCTAAACTGTTACTACATTCAATCATCAGACCCTTTTTATCGGTTGCGTTTCCACACCACCCTGGGGATAGCAACCACGGCGCGTTGTTTTTTAAATGAGTGAAATCTCTTCCCGAAAGGCCTACTACGAAACACTCGATTGGTTTTTTCTTACACGTCTTTTTTCTTGCAAATACTTGTATTCGATCCATGGAAAGCATAAATAATACCCCAGACATTAAGCCAATATGAAAGTCTAAAACTATAATAGATACGATCATTTAAATACCGATATGAAATTTGAACAGTTTAAAGTCTCTGTGGAGACGCTTGGAAAATAAAACACTGATTTTTATGTGTACATAAGGAAATCTATATAAACAATGGACGATATCGATTAGGCTTTGATGTTATTGTGAAAGAGATAAATAAAAATGATGATAAGTACAAAACACTTTAAAAAAGAGATGACACTCATGATGTGTAATCAGTGGTTTTTATGATGTCGAACAAGTATGATGTTACATCCTCCTTCTCATCTGCCGAGGTGGTTATGGAAATCGATAGAATACGAGATTCGGTTAAAAGAAAACATGCTATTACCCAAGGAATAATGGAGACGGATGAGGTGCTACAAAAGCATTTTAAACCGATGCCGAGCCTTTATGTGAGCTTAAGGAAACATTTAAACAAAAAAATGAACCAGAAGGAGAAATAAAGGAGGAGGAAAAGGAGGAAGAGGAAGGTGGATTATTTACACCGGAAGTTGTGTGAAAACACATTTTAAGACTCCAAAACATCAGTTTGCTAGACCTATAGACCAATCGACGCTTGGTGAATGTTAAATATTTTCATTACTTTTAATTTTAAAATTTAATAATTATTACATTTATTTATTGGTTATCTGTTAGGTATTTATATAATTTACTTTTTACTTTTCAGTGCATTTTTATATTTGTTAATATATTACATTTTTTGTTAAAATTCCCAATTTGATTTAATTCTTATTTTTTACGTTTTAGAGGGTTTTTCTAATTTGTTTCCTTTTTTTATTAATGTTAATATTAATATTAGTTAAATAAAGGCTTTTTTAAAAAATAATTTTTTATATGTAATCAAATATATTTTTGTAATTTTTTTTCATAATCAAATTATACTTCATTAACAGTACTAATATTCATTATAATATATTTATATATATATATATATAAATGTAAATGTTCATTTGTGCAAAATCTTAAATCTCCGAAAGTTGTTCACCGATTGCTTTAAAATTTTGACAACGCTGCATTCGAATACGCGCGTGTTTTTAAATACCTACTATTTATATACCGAATATGTCACACCTGTGACAGGTAAAAACATGATTTTTTTAAAAACTGTTGTTTTTTAAAAATCTGTTGGACGTAAAAGCAACACACGCTATACTAAATATTTTACGATTCCATTTCACTGTTCCGATATGTGTGTTCGCTATAGACTAAAAAAACTACTGGACCGATTTAAGCGCGGGGAAAAAGGGAAAACTGGAAAAAGGAAAAATCGAAAAGGGTACAGGGAACAAGGGGAAATGGAAAAAAGAAAAATAGGAAAACGTGGAAAAGGAAACACGGGAAGAAGAAATGAAAATGGGAAAGGCGAAAAAGAAAAAAGGAAAGGGGCTAATAGGAAGGGGAAAGGGGGCAATAGGAAGGGGAAAGGGGGCAATTGGAAGGGGGAAAAGAAATAGAAATGGGGAATGAAATGGAAAGGGGGAGAAAAATAGAAAATAAGGAAAACAGAAAGGGGAAATGGGGGAAAGGCATAGGGAATTTGGTAAAAATGAAAATGGGAAAAAGGGAAAGGTTAAATATTATGAAGTTTTGTAATGTTCATTTTGTTAATATTTTATCAAATTTTGTGTTCAAACAATTGTGTTCATTTAATCTATATATATATATGTCGGAGAGGCGAGGAGATTTGTCAGGGATTCAACGTTTTGTGTTTCACTCATTTTTATTATTACAAGTGGAGAATATATAAGATTATAATAAAGTTCAATTAATAAAAATGAGTAGATAACCCGTACAATGAAATAATTACAAATGATAATTATCACTTATCAATAACTCAGTAGTACACGAATTATAATATAAGATTAATTTAATTTAGAATTCAAATAATATTAAAACAACTTGCGATAGACCGAGGCTCAGGGAAATAACGAATTCGCGATCACGAGGACGTCTGTTCGATCTGGGTTCCAAAGCAAGACTGCCTTTTCTCAATATTCTCAAATAATATGCCTACTGCATATTTCCTTTTCCTTATTAATTTTATGATACCCCTATCGTCCTGGGATCCCGACTACGTTGACAACCATGTGCCTACCTAGGCCTAAGCCTACCGCAATAAAACAATTTAAACCTTATTTTACAAAATATTACAAGTAATAGTACATTTCTTAAAACTACTAAAAATACAGATATTCTAAAGAATATTCTCATCGTTTTGTCGGAAGATACTCCACTGTACTTTATTCTCCGACACGGCCATTCTGACAATCACACGCCCTCGGGTGTATCTAAAACATTGAGTTACAGTGGTATTTTAATTTTTGTTTTCAACTGACCTCGGCCATTATAAAGCATTTTACAATAGTTAAAGTGCAAAAGATAGATTCAGAAGTCCTCTCGAGTAACAGAAATCCATTAATTATTCATTATCCTAAATAGTCATCGTACAGTACTCAAGAGATCGAAAAGCCATCAATCATTATTCCTTATCATTTAACTGTCAAATAAGATTTTATTTCCTCCACCAATAGACCTCTGCACTATCTCTAGGCTACCCTGTATGCCACATACAGTATCATACATATTCTGTAGTTGCCACAACTACCTGCCCGACACATCATCAGGTGCCCATCGCGCCCTGATCAAACTAACATTAGCCACTAATTTAGTTTGCAGTTACGACTACACACTGATGCATGTGCGAAAAATAAAAATGCCAGGTCCACGACCTGCTGCCAGCCATTAGTGCATTGCGTCATTGGTGGTATCTTTTTAAACCATAGTCCCTATTTCAGGACCAACATCAACAGTCTCCTCGGCACAACTTTCATTGTCCGAGGAAACATCCAACTCATTAGGAATATAATTCTCAGGCATTTCTCTCAACTTATCATGACTATACTTATAACTTCTACTACTACTTAAAGATTTTAGTGTGTACCTGTCGTTATCAAGTAATTCTGTTACTACGAATGGACCTCTAAATTTCCTATCGAGTTTCGTTTGATTACGTTCTTCGTTCTTAATCAAAACGTGATCTCCTATTTTAAACTTATTAACCTTCGCTTTATTTTTATCAAATCTAATCTTCTCATAATTAGCATTTTCCTCTATACTTTCAATCGCTCGTTGTCTTACATTAGAGATATCAATTTCACTTTCGTTGTCGTCAACTAACAACCCGTAAGGTCTTGCCTTCTTACCAATTAATAATTCTAACGCACTAGATTTGGTAATACGATTCGCGGTTGAGTTTAAAGCTAGCTGAACTTCACCAATGGCGTCTTGCCATGGACGATTATTAGACTCAACAGCAGTGAACATATTTTTTAACGTACTCATTACACGCTCTACTTGACCATTTGCCCTACTAGTACCTGTAGCTATTAAATGTAAATTAATATTTAAAGATTTACAAAAGTCTTTAAAATCTTTCCCAGTAAAACATCTACCTTGATCGGCAATCACACGAGCGGGAACTCCCAATATAAATATTGAAGCCTTTAAAGCTTTAATAACACTATTACAGTCAATTTTTCTGGTGTGATGTAAATAAACATATTTGGTAAAACCATCTATAATAACAATAATGTATTCTTTAGTATTATTTTTACCGCTCAATTTACCTGTAATATCTATATGCACAGTATGCCAAGGTATGCGGGTCTTAGGGATGGGATGTAATTCAGCTTGAATTTTACCTGACTGAGCTTTAGAGAGTTTACAAGTAATACAATTGTCAACAAATTTACGTACGTATTTAGACATACCTTCAAACCAGTAATACTCATAAACCTTATCGAGTGTTTTATCCCAACCTAAGTGCATAACAGACTCATGTACATGGTTAATGACGGACCACCGAAATGCTCTGGGTACAATCGGCAAACAAAGGGTTTCGCCTTTTCTCTGTATTTTCCGGTATAGCGTACCGGCTTTAATTTCATAAGATTTTAAGAGATCTTCCGATAGCTCATCGCTTTGCAATTTGGTGACTATTTCCGAAATTTCCGAGTCACGCTGTTGTTCAGCAAGAAGCCAATCAACCGATATTTCCGCGAGGTTAACGCGTTTCTCTTCAATTTTATTAACCTGTTTTGGTAAATCGGACAAAGGGTTTCGAGAGAAGAAATCCGCGTGCGACATACGTTTGCCTTCTCTATAAACTATATCGAACTGAAAAGCCTGTAAATAAGCCCACCACCTATGGACTCTATCATTAAGATCAATCTTATTTTGAGAAGATTTCAATGAATTACAATCAGTTACAACAGTAAATTGTCGTCCATGCAAGTAATGCCGAAAATGTTTAATAGATTTAACAACGGCCATAGTTTCGAGTTCGTAAGAATGATACCTGGACTCGGCTGGGCTTGTCCTTTTACTAAAGTATTCAATAACTTTATTTTTACCGTCTACTTTATGCATGAGTATTGCTCCGTACCCATCGGAACTAGCATCGGTATGCAGTTCTATAGGATAATCCGGGTCAAAGATAATTAAGACGGGTTCGTTGGTCAAAGTATGAATTACTTTTTGTCGGGCGTTTTCATGTGTCTCAGTCCACTCAATATATTTTTTACCTGAGGTAAGAGCATATAATGGTTTCATGATTTGTGAAAACTTAGGGACAAACCGTCGGAAATAAGATGCAAGGCCAATAAACTGTCTAAGCTGAGTAACGGTCCTTGGAGCGGGTAACATTGTTAAAGAGTTTATTTTACGAGGGTTTGGACGAACTTGTCCTTCTTGAATCTCATACCAAGGTATGAAACAGATGTTTTGAGAAAAGAACATTTTGAAAAATTAAATGAGAATCCCGCATCTATAAGAATTTTTAACACCACTCGAAGTCTTTCAAACGCTTCTTCTATCGTATCTGCAATTATCAGTACATCGTCTAGATAAACTACAACGAAAGTGTACGCGAGCTCACCCAATGCCTTTAAAATTGCTCTTTGAAAAACCGAAGGAGCATTTTTCAAGCCGAATGGCATTGTTAAAAATTCAAATTGACCATCAGGAGTAACAAATGCCGTACGTTCTATAGATTCCGAATGTATAAGAATTTGATGGAAACCACTGGCCATATCTAAACTAATGTAGAATTTAGCCTTTCTAAGTCTCGGTATTTGATCTAAAATAAGTGGCAAAGGAAATTTGTCTGCAACTGTATTTTTATTTAATTCACGATAATCGACACATAAACGATCCGATCCGTCCTTTTTCTTGACTAGTAAGATAGGACTAGCAAACGGTGAATTGCTAGGACGAATAACATTAGCTTCAAGTAACTCATTTATTCTTTCTCTAACTATTTGTCTCTCTTCTACACTAAGTCTATATGGTCTTCTCTGTACCGTAACGTTTGTATCTATTAAACGTATGTCAAGTTCACCACTGTTGACGCGAGTACGAGGAAAACCCGTAATAAAAGAACTTTCATACTCTTTTAAGATTGAAACTAATCTTATTTTATCATTTTTATCAGCATCTGTATCAACATTATCAAAATTTATAATTTCGAATTTACTACATTCATTTACTACTTTAGATTTACAGATTTTAAAATTATTTTGAGAAATATTTACTTCAAAACCCAAGCTCAAAATTTCTCGACCAATTAAAATATTATAACTCAAATATTCATCTGGGACAACGTGAAAAAGGATCTCTAATGTAAACAAATCCATAATTACAATAGATAAAATTTGCATGCTACAATTTACTACAACATTTCCGATGCCTTTCAAAATTATTAATTCATTAATTCTACGTCCAGAAAACTTAATCGCTATCGATTCCTTTATTAATGAGCATTCCGCTCCTGAATCAAAACAATATGGAAACGACTCACCAAGATGGTTTAGAATACCAGTAGGAGCTGCAACTGTGCAAAGATTCACACGGCGTTCGACGCTACCATTCTCCTTGTTGTTCCCTGGACCGCTACGGCTGCTACCTGGAGCCGTACAGTTTGGCGCAATATGACCAGCTACCCCACATTTGAAACACGTCACATTGCGCGATGAAAAGGATGATTCTTTGGAGCCACGATGGTTACTGCTTTGCTCCGCTTGCTTCTTCTTAAGTTTAGGACACTCAAACTTTTTGTGACCTATTTCCCCACAGAAATGGCACTTCCCTGAAGCTGCTGGCTTAAAACGCTTCAAATCGGATGTAGATGAGTTATCTGAAGCTGATATTGGTCTTTTTCGGGTGTAGGAAAAGCCTCGCATTTCGCTCAAAAATTCGGCTTCCGTTTTGATGTCGCTAGTTAATGCTACGCGCTCCACTCGATTATCAATATGGGTCAATCGCGCAAGCACAACCGCATTAACTATTTCGTCAACTGTTAAAGACCTCCAGCGGGCCTTTAGCGATGATCGAAGTCGAATGCCAAAGGCGCCGACACTTTCATCCTTGGTTGGTGCCTCCTGATGAATTTTCAGCACAACCGCTGTCGCAGTTTCTTGTCCCCCGAAGCGTGACACAAAAAGTTCTTTTAATTGAGGCCACTGTATACCCGGAATTGCCACTTGGGATAGCCACTGAGCTGCTGAACCTTCCAAAGCTTTGCTAAGCGCAGATATCAATTCACTGCCTTGAAGAGGATTTTCTAATAGACACAGTTCTGCTGCAGAGCACCAAGCAACAGAATCCGATCCCGCACTCTCTGGATTAAATCGTGGTAACGCAACACTTTTCTTTGTCGATAATGGCTTTTGCATACAACACTTCATAAACTCAAACAATGCATTCCACTGATCAGGTGATGGACCAGATGGAGACGATCCCACTTCTGATGTCGGAGAGGCGAGGAGATTTGTCAGGGATTCAACGTTTTGTGTTTCACTCATTTTTATTATTACAAGTGGAGAATATATAAGATTATAATAAAGTTCAATTAATAAAAATGAGTAGATAACTCGTACAATGAAATAATTACAAATGATAATTATCACTTATCAATAACTCAGTAGCACACGAATTATAATATAAGATTAATTTAATTTAGAATTCAAATAATATTAAAACAACTTGCGATAGACCGAGGCTCAGGGAAATAACGAATTCGCGATCACCAGGACGTCTGTTCGAACTGGATTCCAAAGCAAGACTGCCTTTTCTCAATATTCTCAAATAATATGCCTACTGCATATTTCCTTTTCCTTATTAATTTTATGATACCCCTATCGTCCTGGGATCCCGACTACGTTGACAACCATGTGCCTACCTAGGCCTAAGCCTACCGCAATAAAACAATTTAAACCTTATTTTACAAAATATTACAAGTAATAGTACATTTCTTAAAACTACTAAAAATACAGATATTCTAAAGAATATTCTCATAGTTTTGTCGGAAGATACTCCACTGTACTTTATTCTCCGACATATATATATTAAAATCTAGCAACAGCGAAGCATTGCCGGGTCTTATATATAAGTTTGTAAGAGAATTTTGTATGGTTTGTATGAATGTGTATTGTCACCTGAGGAAGCTTAGAGAATTCTAAGTGAAACATAGAGTATTTATTTTATAAGTTTGTATGGTTGATTGGTTAACCCAAGAGATTAATATAGGTAATATTGTAAAGTATAATATGCGTTTTTATTATACTTAATTCTATCCAATCAAGAGGAAAATAAACTTCAATAAATTACATTTAAGTTAATATTCATAAAACACAAATGTCCCAAATGAAACTGTTCACCGATTTTTACAAATATATATGCCTTATAATGCATAAATGTAATATAAATATATATTACAAATAATGCCTTAAAAATTTAAATATGATCTCATTTCACGGGAGGGAACTGAAATCCAGCCAAATATTTTCGCTAGCAGTAATTTAATAACAACGCGTTTTTGGACGTATGTCTGTATGAATTTTTTTCCTTATTTCAAGCTCTTGAATCGGTTTCCAAATTACTTCCCTTTTCTCCTGACACCCGGTATACACAAACATATATATATATATATATATATATATTTGCATAGTGACAAAAATGAAGATAAAACAAATCGATTTATTTTTATCATTGCAGAATATGAATATTACATTACTTTAATAGTAAGTAGAGGCAAAAATCGTAAAAATCCATTTCATCGTTACATTTTTTCCTTTACAGATGTCAATAAAATACACTTTTCTTTTGGAATAAAAAAATTGTAAAGAATTTTGCTGAATTTTAATACCAATTAAACAACGTTTAATTATCCCGTCCCTAAGGCTTAGAATTCATGTATTACATAAATAGATCAGGTAGCCAAATTATAGATGCATCTGAATTAAACCCTTGAATATTACAAAAATAATTTTAATAAATGGCACTTCTTAAAAGGAGGAATGGAAGATTTTCCTAAATTTTTAGATAAACGAGTCATATACAACAACACAGTTTAACAATATATATTAATAAAATTGCACTAGATTTTTGGGCATGATGGAACTGCATTTTTCTTAAAATATAATCTTACTAAAACATGTTGCAAGTAGCATAATAAAAAAATAAAAGGATGTGCAGTAACAATGACTGTAGCGATTGAAGCCATGTTTAATAAATCGGTTCAGACCATCAAAGATACGAATTTGTATGCGTCTGTAATGGATCGACTACGTGAATAGTTATACAATAAAGCTACAATTGGTATTTATGTTTTGAAAAAATTATTGGATTGAATGATATACACCATCATATCCAGTGAGTCTTGGATAGAAAGACAAATTTCTTTTAAATTTGTGTAATACTAACCTACTAAACCTATAATTGATTAGCAGATACAATTTGTTATCGCTTATATTTTAAAATTTTTACAGCAAAATATTTAAAATTCTATGGTTAATTCAAAATACTAAAAGTTTAACAAAAAAAAAAATACATTTATGCAACATTTTTTGTATGTGAAAATCACACACACACACACACACACACACACACACACACACACACACACACACACACACACACACACACACACACACACACACACACACACACACACACACACACACACATACACACACACACACCACACACACACACACACACACACCACACACCACACACACACACACACACACCACACACACACACACACACACACACACATACACACACACACACACTGTATTGTGTGTTTAAGGAATATACTTCAAGCCTTCTCTACTGGAATTATTTATTCCATCATTATTCCTCTTCTACTAGTTTTGTGAGGTTGGCAAGAGATTATTGCTATCATCTAGCTTTAGCTACCTCATGCTTTTTCCCTAAAAATTCCAACAATACCTCCATTCTCTATCAGCTTTTATCCAAAGAACATAGTTCTTAAGCCATTCCAGTTAGTATTCCCATAGTTGATGCCTTACTTCTCTTTATTTTCTTTTTTTAGTACTTGTGATTTCAGGCTCTTGAGGAACTAACTGAAAATCCAGGCACACGACTAACAGGAAATAGATTTTTGGCTTACAGCACAAATCTCTTTACCAACCCAGTTTCTTGCTGGGATCAATACATATTTTCAGATGCATGTTACAAATTAAATAGTCACATACACAAATTTTTTGTCACTAAATCAAAATCTCTAATCTTAAAATGAAATCTAGTTTTAAAAAACTGCAACAAAAAGAATTACAACAGTAGTAATTATGAACGAATAAAAAGCAGGTGTTAATGATGCCACTGAGAAAATATGTATTTGATGAAATTATAACAAAATTTTAACACAGCATCTTAATTTTTGATATTGTGCCTTAAATACTTGAAAAAGAGTTGCATTTCATTGTATAATTTGATTTTAAAAGCGTGTGTCATTAACTTATCATTTTTTAAATTGTTCACTAGAAAAAAAATATTCCCTACCTAGTTTTAATTTTTAAAAATTGGTATTGGAAGTTAAAGAAAAGATTTATGAGCAGAAATTAAGAATTTTAAGTTTTTTCAAATATTCCTATAATTGCATGAGAAATCTAAGCTAATATTTTTAACTTGGAGAAAGATGGCAAACTACTTCAGTCCATTAAGGGCTTCCAATCCTTCTTTGGGTTGATTATCTCATTTTTTTCCATAAACAAGTATTGTAGGATTTAGTCAGCTGCCCCTCTGGTTCTGTTTACAAACTGCAAAGGCGTTACACGATGAAGCATCAACTTTCTAGTGGAGATTAGAAGGGTAGCCTCTCTACTTGCAGACTTTTCAAACAGATTACTTGTCTATAAAATACTGTTGAATTCATTTCACTTCTTTTTTTTTGGGTGAGGAGAGGGAATACCAGTTACATATGCCCCATAAGGGGCAGCGTCAGGCTCATCACACGTTCCGCAAGATGTTAATTAAAGTGCATATGTGTTCCTGCGCCCTACCAACTAAACCTAAACCCCTCACCAACTCCCCCTGTTTGGGGCCAGACTGGCATTGAAGCATTACCACAGCCCCAGCAAAAGCCTTCAGACTCAGGGGATTCAGAGTCCCCGTGCGTCATCACCATCGCTGACCCACGCAAGCGCAGACCAGCGGACAGCTCAGCAGGGAGCTGTCCTTTACCCCTTCATCCTTCGGTCATCCTCTTCTGCTTCTCTCAAAGGGCTTTTCCCAGAAACTATCATTCTACTGGCAGCACTGTAGAAATCCTACCGAGTACCCAGCTCAATCAGTCAGTATTCCAATTCTCTCTTTTATTTCCTTTGTACTGAGAATATGTGCTACCATACCTGATACTAGTTCCCATTGTCTAGTTTCTTTCAACATAAATTCTATCACATTTTCCGGTATCAAGCTGGCTAGTTCAGGCGAGACACTAAAAGCATTCCATCTTTCACAAACAAAGAACACATGTTCTAGAGTATCTTCCACTCCACAATATATACAGTCAGGTGAGGATCTCTTTCGAAATGTTTAGGTATGCCCCAAATTCCCTGTGGCCCGAGAGGAAATGCATGAGGAAGTATGACACCCCCTTCACCCTCTACAGACACAGGGTTCAAGTCGGGGAATCAGACGCTTGGTCCACGCTCTTTTAGTTGAGGCTTCCCAAGACGCCTGCCATTCTTTCAGCATTATTTCGTTTGTCTGTTTCTTGGGAACCCCATCGTGAATTCTGTAAATCAAATTAATTCTGAGGCTGATTGGTAGTACACCAGCTACTACTCTGACCGCTGCCCCGGATACTGTTTGGTATGCCATAGCTGACTTCCAGTCTACGCTGGAATGACTGTAAAAGCCCACAGCTCCTCTTAATTTCTTGAACTGACCTCCAGGCCGGGGCTGCATATAACAGTACATATGTTGCTACTGATAAAGTAAGCTTCCTTACACTAGCTCTGGGTCCAGAGTTTGTCAGCATCAGTTTCCTTAGAGCAATCATGGTCCTCTTAGCTTTTGCAACAGCCTCCCTTGCATGGGTAGTAAATTTCCTGGTTCTCTCCAGGTACGCCCCTAAGTACTTAGCTACCCTATCCTCCTTTATTATTTGTCCATCTTCTATAACAGTCATATCCCTCAATTTCCGTCGGCCAACCATCAGCAACACTTCCGTCTTATTGGGTGCGAGCTCCATCCCCGTTTGTCTGAACCAGCCACTGACTCTCCTTATAGTCTGGTTGGCCAACTCTTTAACTCGGTCTTTTTTATTTGCAGCCACCAACAGGGTCAAATTGTGGGTGTACACAACCATCTCGAAGCCTCCCGGTAACCCCAAGCATAGATGACTGTCATACACCTCATTCCAAAGCACTGGCCCAAGGACCAAACCTGTGGGATGCCACCGAACATACTAAAGTCTTCCTGTCCTTCCTCTGTACCCACCAGTAAAGTTTGTTCATCCAAATAACTGTTGATGACTGCCAACAAGTATCTGCTCACACCTTTTCCTTGCAGTGCATCCAACACCACACACACACACCATGGAACATTATTAAATGCATTCCGTATGTCCAGGAAAATTAACAGGGGAATTTGTTTCTTCCTCCTTGTTCCAGCAGCCTTGTTCGCAGCCCGTCACATCACGTAGTTAATAGCATCAACAGTACAGCACCTTTGAATGAAGCCGTACTGATCGTTGAGAAACCACCAGAGAGCTCTATCTCCTCCAGTATCCGTCTAGCAATCACCCATTCATACAGTTTTCCTATTGAATTAATAAGACATTTAGGTATATAATTCTTATTCTCCTGCATCCAGTTTCTGGGTTTAGGGACCAGGACTAACCTTGCAACTTTCCAATTGTAGAGGAAGTCTTCCCTTCCAAGAGCCACATTTAGCACCTCCAACAGGGACCCTCCAACGGGATGGCATTCTACCAATCTTCTCATTACTGACCCCAGCACCCATCCAGACCTGGGCTTTTCTTTTTATTGATCTTTTTCGTCGCCAACTATAACTCCAAATTCATTTCACTTGAAGAATTATTTTTTTAATACGGTTCAGACATAAGGTATAATAACTTCATCTTTGTAAACTACATTATTGAATTTTTAAAATTATTTTTCCATGCTTCTTTGAAGACATTGAAGATTTTTTATAAAAAAAAAACTCATAGATACTGTTGAAGTGAGTTAGCCAACCCGATTCCAGCTGTGATAGTTTCACAACAAAAAGATGTCATCCATTTATCACTTTACACTATATGATCTGGTCTTTATTGTGGTTGTGACACATGTAAAAAACTTGAGATACAAGAGGCACCAGTATGAAATGCTTTCTGTAAGAGTAATATGTTCACCATACAGCAAATCAAAGTGGGAATGAACAGAGTGAACGTGATATTTAGCCCTAAAAGTGTTCTGTAGATCTAAATATGCTGTGTGTGCATATCCATGAAATGTGCGTATCCACAGTGCACATCCATAAAATAAATATAAACACAGGAATAAATTACAATTTTTAATTTAATAATTATCGATATGTGTGTGTGTGATATGTGTGTCACAATTATGAGAGCTAAACAATGATTTGACATTATATTTTTATGACAGAAATCTTATGTCATTTTTTAAGACTTGAAATTTTATGTCATAAAAAAAAAACACTGGAACTGTTAATAAATACTAAGCTCTCCTGGCAAGACTCACATATGTTTCACATTTACTGTAGATCTAATGACACATTTTTATAAAATTTAAATATTTTTAACATTAGCATAAAATACATCTATGTAACTACAGACACATACAAGTATATACATAGCACGCGTGTGTGCGTGCACGCGCGCGCGCGCGCACACACACACTCCATGCAAAACTAGTTGCTAATTGTCTTTTGAGTATATATATAAGTCATTCGTATTTCTAATATTTATTTTCAATTCATTAATATTAAAGCATGCACTTCAGTTAAAGTCAGCTCATACTAATATTCATAAATTATTGTAATTCAATATGATAACCAAGTAAATGAAATTACTTACCTGAATTAATTTTAAGCTTTGTCTATATATATATATATAAGCATCTCTTTAATTAATCCTACTTTTTATTTAAATATTCAGTAATATAAATGGAAAACAAAAACAGCCCTTTGTGCTTGTATGAATGAGCCTTACATCATCATACTTAGATTGATATTTTAAAGTTGACATAAAACAAAATTATTATTAGCATTAGTTTTTTCTTTGTTACTATGTATTTATCATTTATTTTTCTCAGTATATTTCCTACAAATAGAAGAATTTAGATAAGTTAAGTTGTTTTACTTACATATTTTTTGTTATTGCATTACAGTAAAGATGAACCAGATTTATTTGGCGGTTTACAACTGCTACAGTTGGAATTATCCACTGGTGCCTGCGTGATGGACCATCAATGGGGTCCCTGCAAAACCAAACCTCATAATACAACCTCTACAATAACGCATAATAACACACAATCAGGTAAAAATATTGATAATATTTAATATATTTATTTATATTGTTAAAATCAATAAATTTACCTAAACATTAAATTACATTTTAATCACCTAAAAATTAAACTAAATTAAATTAAAAACTATTATCTCTGTGAATAACAGATCTCACTCACTTTGAAGTGAAATTAAGAAACTGAGCTTTTTAATTAAATCAAATTAATAAAGTGAAAATTAAAAAAAAAATAATTACAAAACAGAATCATCAATCATAATTACCTGTGAAACGTTTAGCCAATGCCAGAAATAATCTACAATATCAGCCACACCATAAGCATTGTTTCCAGGGACACTGGACACCACTGACTTGTGTCTGATAAGAACATACTTAAAATAATATATCCCATTTTTTTTAAATAGTTTTTTGTGAATAAGATTTCCAACGGAAAAACAGTAAAAGTCTATATAAAAACCAGTGTACGAATTAAGAATTTAATGGTGTACCAAGAAAGGAACAAAGCTGTAGAGTATGAGAAGAAAAATCTCAGAAACAAACATTAAACTTAAAGGTAGAGTAAAACATAAAAAGTTAAGTGTCTTATGTGTAGCTCTTGTGAGACAAATTGGAAATGGTCTGTAAAGACTGGAGTGAATCATATCAAGAATAGAGAGAATACTATTTGTCAGTGGTTGGGGAATGAAAACTTCTCCATCCACCTCACTATGATGCAGCCAACATTTTGAAATAAAAAATTTTATGAAAGATTATTATAAATATTAAAAGATTATTATTCCACTTAATAACAGTGAAACATTGTAAAATTTCATAAAATCAGAAAACATGATTAGGCGTAAGTATGCCCCGATCATGTGAATATCAAAAGGCTGAGTAAAGATGAGACATCCTTTAGTGTTTATTGTCAATTACATAAACAAATTTTACTATACACCTTCATTATATACAGAATTTAATTTTGATTTTGTGAAACCTACATAATTTCTAGATACCAGCCAATAGTTTAAATGCAATATTTTATATTGCATATAAATAAGTATCTGACTTACCAACTTATTAATTATAACTGTTTTAAAATGATGACCACTTCAGTCGTGTAAAATCTATAACTTTTCTAGAATTGTGTTTAACGTTTTATAATTTTTCATGCAAAAAATCATTTCTAGCTTAGTATAACTTTTTGTGAGCACTATAGAAAAATTAACATGAACTTAACTGATTGTATTTCACTACATAAAAATTAAGATTATGTTTTTACATGTATGACTCTTGTTTATATTTTATTATCATCAAGCTGACACTTATTTTAAACTTAAAGTAGAAGAATTCTATTACATGACAATTTATTTTTTTAGAAGCCATTTAGAAATTATATTATGCTATTTTAGTTCGTATTCTCTTCATAATTTTCCTTTATGTTTATCTTTGTAATACCCCACTACCAATAACACCTCATTATGTTACATAATTATTGTGGATTTTACATAGCAAGATATTATTTTAAAATTTTTATTAAATTAATATGCAGTTCTACTTTGTTTATTTTACTAATCTTGATGATTAAATTTCAATTTTGAAAAAAAAGGTTTTTTAAGTAAATTTATTTTTTAAAGGTAAACCAAAACTTTGTTTCAATTTCACATACATTTTCCTCCAACGTTATAATTGTTTAGAATTATTGTGTTTAAATTAAAATTTTAAAAACAGATTTCTGAAGAGAGAATTTCAAACAAAATTGAGTCAATTGATACTAAAATTTATTTGAATTTGATAAAAATTTTAAAGATGTTTTGACAAAACACCGGTTTCCAACATATAATTTTAATTATTAAAGAATTAATAATAGTAATAATAATTATTTGATTTTTCAAATTTTTCACTATCTAATCTATTATACATTCATTGATATAACATGGCCTTTGTATGACATACAATGATATAACATACGTATTATTGAAAGATGACCTATGTGTAATACAAATCTCCCCTCTGGACTTAATTACAAATGAAGAGGAATGACATACAGTGGTGGCCCCCCTCCTTCCATAGATGCATGATGTAATATATGAACAGTTCCTTATAGACACTGTTGCCAGATTAAGTTAGTAATAGCAGCACTTAATTAACCTCAAATGTTAAGCTTAACGCAATGAATCATGCCAAAGTTTAACACAGCGATGCAGTTTTGTTACACTTGATGACAAATGCAAATTTTCTACAAAGTCCTGAATTAAGCACTTTCTATTATAATTAGAAAAAATTTAATAGTTTTATTACCGTTATAACGTTTTAACATAGAAAAAATGTTTATTTTTGAACGTAACAAAAAATATATTATATAACTGTTTTGTGCTAAAGAAAGACGATTCAGTCTAGAAATTTTGAATGGTTCATTGTTTTATTTTTTTATACAATGTAAATATTATTTATGAAAGTAACATTACCTCATTTAATGAGTATTAAATTTAAGTATTCTTATATCACAGACATCTCTTTGTAAATAATCTTCAGATATGTTATTTCAAAATCCCAGATGTTTTTTTAAGAAAAAAAAAAAATGAATTTTGAATATTATACAATATAAATGACTTAAAAAAAATAAACTTATAAATTAATATAGAGAGAAAACATGCCCCTTCAGTTATGTTTAAAAAATATATATATATATAAAACCAATAATTATATATATATATTTATATACATTTTGCTTCTTTTATAATCTGTTATTTTATTTATAAATAAGTTTTAATAACTAATAAACCAAATAAAATTCCCTTTAACTATGTAATTTTTGTTAGCCAACTGTCATTTAGAATTAAAACAATTGGAATTAGAGTTAAGGAAGAGGTTTGCCAAATACTATGTATGGATTGTATTGCATGGAAGTAAAGCATAGACGATGAGAAAGAGGGACTGGATTAAGGATTTTGAGGTGTGGGAATATGGAGTAAGATGGAGAAAATAAGATGGATGAATATAGATGAGGAATTAGAAAGTAATGAATGGGATTAAAGAAGAAAGAGCACCTATGTGAGGAGTATAAAAAGGAAACAGAAGCTGTGATTAGAGGGAGTGGAATCTTAACAATTGCGTTGTAAGGATCTGACCCAATTATCTTCCAGAACACCTTATTGGAAGATAATTCAAAATCAAAATCATTGTTGTCTTCTTCAGTACTGCCTGATTTTTCATCGCTGCTTTTGAAACATACATTCACGGGTGGCTCAGGAACTGGAATAATTTTACTGTGAGGTACAGGCCTGATTGCAGATTGCAATGAAAGATATTTTACAGTATGTTTAGAATTTTTAGAAATTCCACACACACTTATTAAATAAAAGTAATAATCAGTTGATTGCATGATTGTTTGGTTCATGCCAAACCATAGGTACACCAAATGGCAAAGCCTTCCATGTACCTTTCAGCCAACCTCTTAAATATACAGAACAATTAGTGCATCCTATATGAGAAGCCCACATCTTATCCTAATCACCAGTTGTACACTGAAAGTACAAATTATATGCTTTTTTAATTAAAGGTGTAATGTTTTTTCTATTTGATTTTACGGTAAACTCACCACATATATAACAAAAGGCATCCACATCATTTATACCGTTTCGAGACATTATGACACTGCACTGTTAACAAACTTAAGGCACTAAAAAGACTGAACAAAATTAATTCATTCCTAAATCCAGCGCTTAATACAAACAACACAGCTGTGTTTTCAGCTACATGTTTTGACATACACAGACATGATTGATCTTGTTTATAACAGCTCACTCTTCAGTATTAGATATGATGTCATAATATGTGACTATGATATGATTTAATTCTTTTCTAGTATTGTTTATTTACAGCTTACAAATTACGTTAACAAAGTTAAACAATAAAAAATGAGCTAACAAAACATAACATAAGAGCTTAAAATGCTAACTATGCGTTGAAAAATGAAAAAAAACCTTTAATTAAAATTTTTTAATTTTTCAAAAATGCTGGGTGGCAGAAAGATTCTGAGTTTATATTCATTTTCAGCATCAAAAAACAGATTAAAATCATGTATTACATGTTAGGAAACAAAAATTATGTTTATCAGTGTAATCGTTCATATTTTACAAAATAATCAATCATAAATATAGTAGATTTTAGAGCGAGGTTGGACTGTATGTTCATAGGTGATGAATGAAAACAACGCCGTGTTGCTTGTTGAATAATGGTTTAATGAATTGTCGTCTTGACAGTTAATGAAATGAATTGTAACAAAACGTATAACTTGACATATAAAAATAAAAAATATAAAATAAAATACAACATTAAAGCTACTGTTCATCCGAACAAAGAATGAAGTCCATCCAGTCTAAGAGTATGACATGACCGCCTTGGATCAGATTCTAGCGCTAGTATGAGCGGAACTCTCCGGTGAGGACTACCACTCACTAGATCACAGCACCAGACGGCTCAACGGGGAACAGAACAAATACATTTTCACTAATTTCTTCTCATGATTTAATTATAAAGCACATTAAATGGAATTATATACACTTTATTACTTCAACAACAAAGTGTTTATAATAATTTGAATTACCTTTACAGTCAATAAATTACTGACTGGTAAATCAATAGCTAATTTTTCATTTTAATAGCACTGTTATATATAGATGTAATCAACAATAGCATATTTTAGCAGACTGGTTATGATGATCCTGTTATATCATCCATAGAATAGAGGGTTAGAAGAGAACAATTATTAAAAAAAATACATGTATGGCCATATAAAAAAAAACACAGCAAGGATGTAGGTCACAATATTTCTTTTTTACTTGGTTGATATAATCAGTGAACAGGGTTAAAAAATTAAATTAATTTAAAAGTTATTAGTTAATGTGGTGCTAACTAAAACAAATAATTTTAAAAAGGATGAAATCAAGAAGTGATGCCAATCTCTGTGGTGGAGTGGTAGCATCTCGTCCTTTCATCCAGAGCTTCTGGGTTTGAAACCTGGTCAGGCATGGCATTTTTCATACGCTACAAAATCTCATATTCACTCAGTACAAGCTTTTAGCTTTATGTTGGGAATTAAGCATAAAAAAGTTACGAAGTATAGTGAGAAGAAACGATGGATGAATATGAATTAAAGTGGAGGCTGAAGAAATAAAAAAAGGGCCATAAGAGAGGCTCAACAAATAAATTTAAAAATGACTGAAATTAAAAGGATATGTAAAATATTTAGAACTAACTTCAATATCTAAATAACTTTAAAATATATTAATATCAAATATTTTGCAACTATTAGGTTTTAGGAATACCTAATTCTAGCATTGGAAGTAATCTATTACCTTGCAAAATGACATAAAACAAATAAAGAAGCACAAATTCAAAACAAAAACAAATAAGAAGAGATTTTATAAAAATCATTAAACACAGGAATATACATTGTAAAAAAAAATTCAAAGCTATTTTTTTCTGTAAATATGCTGTTTTTTTTTTTTAATATTATTTTAGGTTATTTTGCTAAAAAAAAAAAAAAAAACTTTTTTTCTCTTTTTTTTGCTTTGTTTTACTTCCGGGTCCACAGTCAAGCAATTCATTCCACAGAGGTTGAGATGAATGTTTTGTAGTGTGTGTGAAAAATGCCAAGCCTGACTGGGATTCAAACCCAGGACCTCCGGGTGAAAGACTTAGACGCTACCACTTGCGCCACGGTGGCTAGCACTATAAAAAGACCTGCTAATAACAGAACATCAAAATAAGGTGCTATTTGTAGGGCTGAATATCACCTGCAATTTGGTAGGCTTGATATGATTATGTGTGCCATGTGTACAATGTGTCATTCTTAAGAGTAGTTGCACTATTTTCAAGAGCAACTTGTGACTCATGTCAGGACACAACCATTATGATTATTGCACCTAATGTATACAGACAGGTTGAAGACGATTTATGCAGTTTTGAATGTAAATTACAATGTTTAATAGATAATATTAAGCGAACAGCAATTGAGCAAGAAATTAATGTAGTTACAGCAACTAAGCAAACGCAACTACAACTGCTTAATTTCCCATTTTCCAGAAGTAATGTTCTTGACTGGCAACATTATTATAGTTTATTTAGTGATTTAGTACATAATAGAAATGATTTAAGTAATTTACAAAACCTCCACTATTTACATACCTCCTTGAAGGACGAAGCATTAGTTATTATTAAAAATTTACCAATTACGAATGAAAATTATACAATTGCACTAGATCTTTTAAAAAGGCGATTTGACAATAGATATTTAACTGCACCTCATAATGCAGATTGTATTTTAAAAATAATTTCCATAAAGGAAGAATCTTTGGATAATTTATCCTAATTTATTATCGAAATATCTTCATATGTCAATACTCGTGAAACAATGCGTAATCCACTCAATACATATGAATTTATTGTTGTTCAGTTGTTAACATCAAAGTTAAGATTACAGTACCTCCAGATTATGGAAGGAGAACTTTAAAAGCGGGAAACTTTGAGTTTCCCGCTTTTAAAGATTTCATAGAATTCCTTGAATTTGTAAGACAGATGCTTGAAAATATTAATGCAAATAAGTCAGACCATCAAGACATATTTCCAGGGGACGACACAACGATGGAACTAAATCCTACACTAAACGTTTTAATATAAATGCTAACAAGCAGAACAAGACAAATAATTTTAGCTGTTATTCAAAATTTAATAGCAAATTTAAATTTTTAATTTTTCAGTTGATGGACGGAAAGAATTTCTGGAACATCACAATTGTTGTTTCAATTGTTTAGTTAAAGGTCATTCAGTTGATGAATGTTATTCTAAAGCAATGTGTGAAATTTTTTCTCAAAAACATAACACTCTTATTCATATAAATAATATTAATTCTAAATTAAAAGACAATGTCTGAAAATAATAATCATTCGTCATTTAAATTGCAGTCAAACAAAAACATAATTTTATCTACTGCATTATGAATTACCAGTGACGTACATGGTAATACTCATACATGGTGAGTTTTACTAGACTCTGGCAGTCAAGCAAATTTTTGTACTTATAAATTCGTAGGAAGATTAGAACTTCCATTTATAAAAAAATGATGTTCCTATTTTAGGAATAAATAATACACTTTCTCATTCTGAATATAGTGTTGTATTACTATTACATTCTTTATATAAGAACTTTTCATTCCAACTTTACTTTAGCAGAAATAACAGATAGCCTACCGACATGTACCTTTGATATTTCGCATTTTAATTTGCCTCATAATCTGTTTTTTGCAGATCCTGAATTTAACATAACAAATTAAATTGATATCCTTATTGGAGCACAATTTTACTTGAATTTTATTTTACCTAGGAAATTTATTCGAAACTTTAAATATCCTGTTCTCCAAGAAACCAAACTGGGATATAGTGGTTGTTTTCCTATTAACTCTAAAAGCAATAATACCATTGCATCTTTTATTTCTCGAAAGGATTCTACAAATCTTTCGATTGCACTTGAGAACTTCTGGAAAATTGAAAAAAATAATAGTTATTCCATTTAATGAAAGTTCTATTTGTGAAAAACATTTTCAACTCAATTTTAGTCAAAACAATCAAGGCAGATTTGTAGTGGCATTACCACATAAACCCAATAATATAAGGCTAGGTAATTCTTTCATAAACGCAAAGAAACGATTTTTATTGTTGGAAAGAAGGCTAAACAATGATCCCAATCTTAAACGTGACTATTCCACTTTCATACAAGAATATTTGGACTTGGGTCACATGTCATTACTTAACTCCAATGATTTTTTAATAGACAAATCAAATGTGTGTTATATACCCCATCAGTCGGTATTTAAATCAACTAGTCTAATTACTAAACTTTGAGTGGTCTTTGACAGTTTGTCTAAACCCACTAACTGTTTATCTCTTAAAGATACTCTACTAGTCAGACCTGTTGTCCAACAAGATTTATTTTCTATATTGTTAAGATTTCGAATTCATAATTATGTCATGACCTCCATCATAAAAAGCATTTATCGACAGGTACTAGTTAAATCCAGTGATTCTAATTTACAACAGATTCTGTGGCGTAATTCTCCAAAAAAGAGATAAAACATTGTGCACTATGAACCATAACTTATGGAACCTCTTGTGCACCATATTTAGCCACAAGATGTCTCATTCAAATATCAATTGAAAAAGAAAATAATTTTCCACGAGCTTCTAAAGCTATTAAAAATGATTTCTATGTTGATGATCTCATTCCTGGTTCAGATAACCTAAATGAAATTATTCAGTTAAAGGACGATGTCTTCAAATTATTACAACAGTATGGGTTTTCACTTCATACATTGTATTATAACAATTGCAGTATTTCTACGTCTAATCATAATTCATCCGTACCATCTAAACAAGAACACAACAAACGTACTCTAGGAGTTCTATAGAACAAGTCAGATATACTAAATTTCCAAATCACTCATTCTAATTGTTCTAAAATTTATACCAAAAAGAATATTCTTTCCATCATAGCAGGTGTCTATGTTCCTTTAGGACTCATTAGCTCTATTATTTTTTTATACAAACAGTTTATGCAATCATTATGACAACTCAAAATTGACTGGGACGAAATATTACCCAAACCATTAATAATATAATGGCTTTCACTGTATAATCAATTACACTTGAGTCATTGAAGAAAAGCAGATCCATTAATTTTAATAATAATAGTAAAATTCAGTCTATTCAATTACATGGATTTTCTGATGCCTCTATAAGGGCTACAGTTGTTGCCTTTATATACACACCTTATTCGCCAACCATATAATTACATCTAATCTACTATGTTCTAAATCAAAACTAGCCCCTTAAAACAAATCACATTACCCAGACTTGAATTCTGTGGTTGTTTACTACTTCCACGTTTATTTGTGAAGGTATCTACTGCATTAAAGATACACTTTGACGAGATACACTTACACATGGATTCCACAATAGCACTTTTCTGGATTCATGGACATTCTTTGAGTTGTAATGTATTTATATTTATAGGTAATAGAGTTTCTGAAATTCAACGAAACACTTCAATTACCAATTGGCATTACATCAAATCCTCTAATTATCCAGCATTGCCTAGAGGTTGCTCACCAAGCAAATTTCTTGATATGTTACTGTGGTGGCATGGTCCTCCTTGGATATTATAATCTTCTTCCCAATGGTCAACATATTGTAATATTATGTTTAATGATGGTAATTTAAATCCTGAATGTTTATTAGAAAGGCATAAAACTATATTAATTTCATGAGTATCTAATGTTGTATGTGATTAGACACAAAGGTTTTCATCTTTACATGCTTTATTACAAAGATTCATTCACAATATTAAATCAAAACCATCTGAACGTAACTTTAGTACTCTAACCACTAAGGAATTAGATTATACTCTTTACTTTTTTATATGTCATCACAATAATGAATTTTTTATATGTATTTCAATAATGAGATAAAGAATCTTAAGAATAATCAGGTTATGGATAAACAAAGTAAGCTTAGTTCACTAGACTCATTCTCAGATGATTTAGGTCTAATCCATGTAGGAGACAGACTTCAACATTCTCTCCTACAATATCATGTTAAAAATCCTATCATTTTACACCCTAGGGCGAACATTATGAAATTAATTATCAACTCTGAACACTTAAGATTCTTACACTCATATTGTCAATTATTCAAAGTGTTTAACTTGCTTTAAGTTTGATGCAAAAACTCAATCCCAACAACTTTGTCAATTACCGCCTGTTAGACTGATTCCTTCCCGAACATTCTTTTCTTGTGCAGTAGAATATAGTGGCCCAATTATAATTCATCATGGCGGGCAGATATCTAAAACATTGAGTAAAATTTACATAGTGCTTTTTTTATGCTTGTTATGCTAAAATATTTTCTGATAATTGTGCTAACTATTATTCTGCTAGAAATATTTTGTATAACTTGTACCAACTTTTAAAGTCAGACAGATTTAAAGCAAATATTCAAACCTTTCAACATCACAAGGGATTACTTGGTCATTTATTTCTCCTTCATCTCCTAATTTTGGTGGTTTATGGGAAAGTGCAATCAAAAGTGCCAAATATCACACATAAATCATGTAATAGGAAAAACAATTCTCAAATTTGAGGAATTTTATACAGTGTTGACACAAATTGTGGCTAGTCTTAAATCTCACCCTATTTTTGCTATTTCTACAGACCATAGAGATCCAGTACCACTTTCACTGGGATATTTTCTTATTGGATGTTCTCTCACATCTTTACCTGAACCCAATTATCAAAGGGTTGAAATTACGCAATTAGGTCGATGGCAACTGCTCAAAAAATTTATACAATCCATTTGTAGATAATTGTGAAAGAACTATCTGCACTACTTCAACAACACAACAAATGGCATTTTCCCATGCATAACCTTTCAGTTGGAGAACTAGTTCTGATTATCACCAATGAAAATACTTCACCCATGCATTGGAAGCACGGAGTTGTAACTCAGGTTCATTCGGTTCTGATAATTTAGTCAGAGTTGTAAATGTACATCCAGCTAATGGTTCATTAAAGAGACCTATACATAAATTATGTTTTTTACCAACTTTTAAAGATAAGCATATATCTTATTATTTAAATAAATAATTGGATAATTTAAATGATGATATTTTCAAGATATATTGTTTATTTTAATACATTATATTATTATTGTGATTTCATATTATAATTGTAATTTCATGTTATGATTTAATCTGTTGATTAATGTATTATTGTTACAAGCTAGATGCATATCAGTGTAACTATTACATCATGTCCATATTGCTCTATACTTTTAAACTATTTACAGACTGGCTATTATACTACATACATGTATACATACACACAACACAAGCTTATTTCACCAAGCATAGCTTGACTACCTGAGGCATGCCATGGCAGCAGTCTCTGCACCCCTATCTAGCCTCACATCAAGAGACATCCCCATCGGGGTCCCTCCAGCCTCAGCAGGGCTTGCCAACCTCCCTTCTGGACAGCCAGCACACCCTCCACTGAAGGGCTGCCCTTCCCGTCCCTATCGAACCACCCTATGATCTTCTCATACCATGAGGGTCCTCCATACCATCATCAGGGAGCACCG
Source organism: Lycorma delicatula (assembly GCF_047948215.1). NCBI lineage: Eukaryota > Metazoa > Arthropoda > Insecta > Hemiptera > Fulgoridae > Lycorma > Lycorma delicatula. Next base: position 21,892,865 of record NC_134458.1, read on the forward strand.
ACTCACCCACTCTTGCATGTGAGCGAGCCAGCACACCCTAGGCATGGAGGCTGCCTCCCATACTCTAATCATTGCTGTGTTTCGACCACTATATTTTCTGTCTTTTTTTTTCTTTCTTTCTTTTTTCAAACATGATGGTTCCCTTAGGACCAAACTCCAACTTGTCGGCACGGCACCGCACTGGTGCCGTGCCGACAAGTTGATGGCAAGTATGATGGCACTCATCATAACAACAACACAAACCACCTCATGACACATCACAACAGAAATAATAAAATAACATAACAAGACACCACACAATGAACAACATAAACATAAAACATAAAGGAGCACATCAACACAGCGTAATTGAAGTCCTCCCCACGCCTCAGTCCGCACTTCAGTCTTTGTAGTCAGCCTCCTTCCATAACAGCAGTGCTTTAGACAATCCAGCCACTGCCTTCCATTTATCCTTTCCTCTCAGCATAAACTCCACAGTCGCCTCCGGCATCAAGCACCTCAGGCAGTATCTCCTCTTCAACTCATCCCATCTGAGACAGTCGTAGAACGTATGCTGGGGGGAGTCCAGGAGCCTGGAGTAAATGCAGTTTGTGAACTCCCTTCTCCTAAACCTGTATAGGTAAGTCCCAAACTCACCATGGCTGGAGAGAATCTGGCAAACATGGTGGTCCACAATCCCATGCTTCCATCTAATCCACTTCTCCAACTGCGGGATCAGCCTGTGGATCCAGGCTCCCATCCGTGAATATACCTGGACATCATAAGGACTCACAAACAATAGTTTAAAGAAATCCTAATATCTATATGAATTAGGTTCAATGATTTACATTAAATCAACATTGGAGTGAGATGTTTGCCAATGAATACACTTGGACGTCATAAGGACTCACGAACAACATTTAAAAAAAATCCTAATATCTATATGAATTAAGTACAATAAGCGGTTTAGATTATCCGATTTACTAGAGAAATGATTATTAAGATATATATGCACTTACTTGTTACAAAGGAAATATTGCTGATGAATTTTTTCTGAAATATTATACATCTGAGCTCTATGATTATTATTATTATTCGTTGCTATTTATTATTGCATTATGTACAACTGATGTGAACATAATTTGAATCTATTGATTCAATAAGTTAATTATAAGTGACGTTTGTAATTAATTTTTTCTCTGATATTTATATCATATTGTATAATATATATTTAAAATCATTTATTTCATATTATTAGCTGTAACTTTCTTCAATAATCATATTATTATACAGCAGCTTAGATAATCTTACTTTGTATAACACATATTTATAATTATATTGTTAAACTTGTCGAGATTACAAACAAAGATTATTAATATTATTTCATGCCATCACTTGTAATATTTCATAACAATATTACAAAGGAAAAATCTTTGGGATTTTTGAAGGGCAGTTATGTTCAGTTTCATGTCCTCCTTATTAATGATAAACAAACTATGTAACTCTTTTCTTACATATGTAACGCATATAAATATGTTAATCTAGTTAAGTTCAACAACTGTTTTATAATATATATTTTGTCTTTATAATACTATTGTTAATTAATTCAATTCAGTCAAAGATATAGTAAAGTTAAATCAGTTCTGTTAAAGATGTAACTTAAATGTGAATCTAAATAACATATTTTAATATAATACTTCTTAAAATATAAATAATGCACATGTAATCATAATTAACCTCAACAATGTGAAATAAATTACTAATAATACAATATTAAAATGTATCTAAGTCTGTTATAAATTGCATATAATAAAAATATAATTGATCACACTAACAAGGTATTTATTGAAAGATATTAATGATTCAGTGGAAAAAGTTCTGAATACTGGAAGGTGCATTTAGGCACAGTTATTCAAACATTTCTTTTGGTCCTCCAGGCCAGATTTGAACCAGCAACCTATGGATAATTTTCAAATTGCTAGTTTGCCTAAGCTTAACTCCATGGAATTATACTGTTTGATTAGGTATAATATTATGTATGTAGTAACTTTGAATATGAACAAAATTTAATTAAATTCCTTTGTATTATGTAGATTGCTCTTTTGTAATGGTTATCATTTACTAAATTGACTAAGGAAATTAAACCAAAAAAAAACCTTACATCACATTTTACTAAAACTAAAATAACAAATCATAACTTGAAATAAGAAAAAATTATTCTGTATTCAATTAATATTAATGATTAGTTACTTTATATAACAATTCCATTAGTTTATATATATTATTGTTAAAAATTATATTTTAAAATACTAAATTTAAATTTCATGCAATAAATTTTTTCAGCTGAGGATAATTATGAAGGCCCTACTAATGGACTGTTACAAGAATGCATATCTTGTCGAAGTATGCTAATGGGAACTCTTTATATCACACGTAGTATAAATAAACTGCAAGTAAGTAAAACTAAATAATTTAAAAAAATTATTAACTTATGTTTATCTTTTTACAATTTGATTTTTAAAAAATAAGAAATTACTAATTAATACTTTATAAAAAATTATTAATTATTCTCAATAATGAGTTCAAGTATATAATAGAGAAATCACTCACAAATTGTTGAGTGAATCACTATATGATTCAGAAGAAAAAGATTTTTTCGGAAGAAAAAGATTGTCTTAATCACAAAAAAGCAGAAGCGTGAAACTTTTACACACAAATATTGCAAGTCAAATAGGACTTTTCAGATCAAAGTTTGTATAATATTTTCACCAGTAATAAAATATAATATTTTCTACTAATAAAATATAAAATAAATAAATATGTGCCACATAAAATAAAACTATATGCTAGTCATTAGAAGTAAACATTAAAATCAGTACTTCATGAATATCAGAGCACAATTTTTGAGTCTACAGTAACATTATTTAAAATAAGCGTCGATCCCCTTTTCTTGTTGTTACATATGACCATCCCAGACTTACATTACATGACAGATTCTCCTTAAGCCTACTGAGCAGTAACAGACCTAGATTTTTTCAATAATATGAAAATGTCATTTTTCAGCTTTAATATTCTTTTTGAGAACAAGAAACTATCACAAGGAGCGAAATCAAGTCAAAAAAGGTATCTCACTCGTTATCTCATTGTAATCGTACCATTCTTGGGCGATTACAAGGTGTTTTATCTTGATGCTATATCTGATCGGTATCATTCACCTCTCAGTGCTTGCACTTAGCATCCTTTTTCAGACACCTTAAAATTCAGAACTTGAACGGTGAGGTTCTGATAAAATATTTTTACAATTACTTTGCTATTTTTAAATGTTTTACAGATGTACTATCATCCAAAGCACTTCTCATCATCTTTGGAGCATCAGTGCTACTTAAAACAATGCTTAATGCCTAAAACCTTGTTCTGTAAAGGCGGTAAAGTAATTCAAGTATTTCAGATGCCAGTTACCTTAACTTAATGCTAACCTTAGAAAATAAATATTGACTTTGACTCCCTTAAAGCACGGACACCTAAGCACTCAAAATGACTTCCATCTGTGTGGGATTGTGTCTTGTGGTTTTCTTATACATGAAGATAGAAGAAAGTGATCCCTGGAGACGTTTCCATCTATCACGGTAGCGATAATCGAGTACAGGCAGGGAACTTTTCAAGACAAGCTCATAATAAAAAATTTTAAAAAATTATGTTTTTAAACTAATATATTTATAAGGATATAACTTTTTAAAGTTTATAGATTTTTAATCGGTTATTGATTAAAATTCATTTTTATTTATTTTTCAGCAAAAAGAAAAACTGTTACATTGTTCATGTCCTAAGACAGGAAAATTGTGTTCAACTAATAGCTTTAATTTAACTCCACTATATGCTATATTAACGGGTAAGTATCTAAAAAAGTTATTTGATGATGTTATTCACGATCAGTACAAAAAAATTAAAATGATAGTATAAAAAAGCTGACAACACAGTTGTAGAACTTTCCCGTCAGGCAGCTTACACACACTTACTATACAACTTAATGTAAAATATTTAAATATAATATTTTTTGTTTATTTAATTCAATAATTCTAACTAAAGAGCGCATGAATACCGTATTTTTTCGCTCGGGTGTGGCGGTACTAGCAGCTACATTAAATATTTTTTACAATTTAATTACACAAGCCTGAAAAATTTGGGTTGTGGAATATCTTTTAACTTTTAATTATATAAATAATTGTATCACCATCAAACTACAAGAATACTTTCTTACCGACTGTTTGCTTGTTGATAATATTGATGCGCAACCATTCTCTTCAACCAAAGAGCCAAGGCAAACACGTCGAATGTTTGCTCGTGATTCGCGTTTTTTTAATATAAAAAGTTATTATTATCTGTGAAATAATAATCATCATTAAACATTATTATCTAGTGCATTCAACGGTTGCCGTTTGAAGCAAACCTAATAATAACTGCTCTTATGTAAATAAAAATACTGAAGATGAAACAATTTGTTTAATTCCCATCACTTATTAAAAATAAATACAAGTATTAGTTTACAAGATATTATGGCTGCTAATAAAACACGAACAATAGGCAAGTGTTGCAATGCAAATGTGCACAAAGATTCGCTATATAAAACAGAAATAAATTCGATTGGTAAAGTTTTTATTCTACAATTAGAATTAATAAATTTAATAATAATATAAAAAGTGTGCCCACGGATATGATAAAAATCGAGGGTTACACTTACAAAGTAATAAATGCAATATTACATCACGGATTCGATTCGTAAAGGTCATTATACTACTTTTATTAAAAATATGGTATGAAGTGAATAATATGACTATCAACAAAAACATTGGCCGATAAATTCAAAAAAAATGTATATTTTTTTTTGCTCTAGAAAGGCAATATATTTAATAATAAATTCATAAGACAACAAACAGTAATTCACAAAAAAATAAAAGAATAATAACAAAACGCAGTGATATCCAAAAAAATTACAATGAAATTGTAAACCGTACGGTAAGAGTCTCGCAGATATCATTTCTTCCGTTCAAAAATAAAAAATTCTTTAATATAAATAAAACTGTTTTTAACGAAATGATACTGATATAAAAAAAGGTAAAACACTACTTTTCTATTATCAAAATTAGTTATTAATTTAGAATTCTGTTTAAAAAAAATATATGTAATAGACAATAGATATACAACAATAGATAATAAACAATGTTTAAGCGTTCCATATAATGAGCAAAAAATAGAAAAAATTGTTACCAAACTCTTACCGGCCCGATTGAATTTATTAAACAACGAATAATCATAAGAATTGTTTTATTGCTGTAAATGTGATATGTACTACATATAAATGAAATCGGGCAAATAAGTTTCGTAACAAATTTTTCTATTTTTTGCTTATTATATGGAACGCTTAAACATTGTTTATTATTTATTATTGTATATATATTATCTATTACACATATTTAACATGTATTTTTTAAACAAAATGTTAAATTAATAACAGATTTTGATAATAGAAATGTAGTCTTTTTATATCAATATCATTTTCTTAAAAACAGATTTATTTATTTATAAAAAAACAGAAATATTAAACATTTTTTTTTTTTGTTTTTGAGCAGAAGAAATTATCTTTTTTTGATTTTCTTGTTTAACTTCCGGAACCACCGTTACGTATTGCTTCAGAAGATGAGATGAATGATTTGTAGCGTGTGTGAAAATGCCATGTCTGACCGGGATTCGAACCCGGAACCTTCGGATGAAAGGCCGAGACGCCACCACTCGCGCCCCAGAGGCCGGCGAAGAAATAACTGTTTTCTTCTCCCTACTCCCCTGGGCCGGACATACAAACAAGTAACTCTCAGCCCAGGAGAGTGTCCTTCAACTCTAAGGGGACTTCCCCATCTACCGGTAGCACGTCCGGCATGGCAGTTTCGCCCCCCCCCCCCATCACCCCCCGGTGGATCTTTTTTATTCGCCTGCCTCTCCCCGAAGAGGTGAACCGAGCCCGACTACGTCGTTCCCGGGCCCCTACCCGGAGACCGGGGTCTCAGTCTAAACACTTCAGTGCCTCACGCCTCTAACCACCAGGCTTGACGAAGTCGCCTCCGAACCCCCCAACGCAGCGCCCGGGTCTGGGTCTTTTATTTCAACTTTCCCCAGCCTAAGGACCCCCGGAGTACCCAGCCGATCATCGGAACCGGCACACCTCGGCATGCCGGTCCTCACGATCGGGGCTATCCGCCCTTCCTCATCACTAAAATCCCCGTCATCGATCCTCCGCGTCTTTATAACGTATCACCGTTGTAGCGAATAAATCGAACGCCCTCCAATTTTCATTTGAGGCCAAAACAAACGATATTAGACTGTCCGGATGAAGCCTGTCAATATGTGTCTGCCTACGTAGAAGATTCCATTCATTGCGCTCAAAGATCGTAGGTTCTGCCATGTCCGCCTTGCTACAATACATGCAGCAGGGGAAATCTCGCCTTCCAAACTTGTACAAGTAGTACTCGAAAGCATCATGCTCTGAGAGCACTAGGGTCATGAAAAAATTCATTTCACCGTGACCCCTAGAGATCCACATATCTACGTCAGTTATTAAACGTCTAGTCCAAACAGAGCCTCTACCCGTCGCCCATTTTACTTTCCAGGCCTCTCTCGTAGCTGCCACTGCATCACGTCTTTCCGTTTCTTCATATGTCGCCTCATCCATTCCTTCACTTGTAGGTCACTTGGTGGGACCAATGCCAGTATACAGGCTACATCATATGATGACTGTTGACATTATTAACTTCCTTTTATAGGCCCGCGGGACAGATTGCGTCGAAAGTAACATGTTCAAAGACTTTAACGTTTTCTTCGATATAGCGCAGCTGTAAAGAATATGCTGTGTAAACTTACAGCAATGTTAACTCCCAGTGTCTTTGAATCGCAAGGAGTAATCGCCCAGCCTCAAGTCTAACCTGCCAATACGCCGTCTTCCCAACAAAGTAATAAATACACATTTCTGCGGGGCTAAGTCCAATCCATGATTAATCATCCACTCCCTGATGTTAGTTAAAGCTGTTTTGTCTCGTTCCTCCATGTCTGCCACCGTCTTATCACTCACCAGGACGACGAGGTCGTCGGCATTTGTCACCATATGAGTATCTATTGGCATGGAAAGATTAAGGACCCCGTCATCCACCAGTAGCCACAATAGGGGGCCCAGGACCGAACCCTGAGGCACCCCTCTATAGACCTGGAACCTCAACTTGCCGCCCAGTGTGTCGGCCTCAATCCATCAATCCGTCAGATACTCAGTCATCTGCCGTCAAAGATAGGGGCTGATTCCCTTTCTCGCCATCGCTGACAAAATAGAATCCCACGTAAGGGACCCAAAAGCGTTCCGTACATCCAACATTATAACCGTGGGAATTTTCCAGATCCTCCAGGTTCCCCGTCGTTCTACAGCGGCCCAGCTAACCTCTCAATGGCTTGTACCGCAGAGCGCCCCCGCTAAAATCCATACCGACTGGTATAGATGCCAGCGCCCACATCCAACTCCTCAACTATGCGGGACGCTAGCATCCTCTCCACGGCTTTACTTATGTTATTGATTAAACACAGTGGTCTATAGTCTGCGCCAACCCCAACATCAGCCGTCTTCCGCATAAAGACTAACCTGGAATCCTTCCAACAATTGGGGAAGCTTTTACTTTGAAGACCGAAGTTGGCGATATGGGTCACCTCCCATGGCACTTTCCTGGCCAGACCCTTCAAGACCGCGGCCAGTATGCCGTCTGGCCCGGGGCTCTTTTTATCTCGTAACCTTAAAAATTCGCTGTGACTACCTCATCCTATCGTTCTATTAATTCTGTAAAGCCACTCTCGTCCCTGAGGAAGAGTTTAGATACCTGAAGTCTCGCCGACTCTTCTGTGAGGGCGAGCAATCGCCTACCACAACGCTTCATAGCAATTCGGTAGGCCCGTCCCAGGATTTGCGTCGAGCTTCCCACATAATTCGCGCCATTTCATCACTTTTGACTGCTTAATTTCGTAATTTAATATGCATTTCGCGTCAATATATCTCCTAGCGGCATCTTCGTACTCTTTACCACCTGCCACTCTCAGCCGCGGTAGGTTTTGCCTAAGCCGTGCGATATTTTCCGTCCACCAATATACCGGATGGTGTCTACCCGCAGTCTTTGGTACCTGAGCAATTTCGTGTATTATTATCTCCTGTAGAATTTCAGGCGACAGCCTTCTTCCGTTAGTTAACTGCCTCGCGACACTTTCAACGACTGTTGCTACCTGCCTCCGAGTTAGTAGCGGTGGTCTCTGCTCTCCAGCTGTTCTGATCAGGGGATCTTCAATCTCCAGCCACGTAGCGAAATGGTCACTAGCTGTCTCATCTGGTAGGACCCTCCAGCTGCACCTGGAGTGATCCCAGCCACCGTCCAAAACGGTAAGATCTAATACAGATTGATGTTCTCTCGCTTCAAATGTTGGCATCTGATCATTCATACAGTATAAACCCGTCGACGTAATCAATTCTAATATTTCTTCTCTTCTGTTAGTATAGGGACTGCCAGCGATAACGGCCTTACTATTTAAGTCTCCCGTTAGAATAACTTTCTTCGTGCTATAACTCCATGGAGACCCCCACATGTAATTCTCAAATTAGTGAAAGCCGCAATTCAGGCTAACATAGGCTCCTATTAATAGAGCATCTGACAACTCGACAGCAATAATTCCCTGGGCTCTATAAAACAGCTGGTAGCCCCATCTACCGCCGACACTGCGTATAGCTACATCTCCGGCCGTATCGGAGAACCACTCGCTTTTCACAGCTGTAGATCGATTGGGCTCCGCAGTGATCAAAACGTCTGCGCCCAAACTGTTAGCCAGTTCTCCCACGAGATCGTGGGAGAGGATGCTTCTATTCGCATTCGATAAGACGATATTTATCATGCTTTTGAGAGTCGCACATCAAGCCTCCGGTGCGATGGTCAGTTAAATTACAATCAAGACATTTTTTCAGCTCCCTACTCTCCCGTATTTTGTGGCCTTTGCCCCCGCAATTATAACAAAAGTCCTCTCGACTGGGCCTTTTGCATTCCGCGCTCCGGTGTTCAGACCCCCAATACCGGAAGCAACGGTCGCTCTCCTCTCTAATATACCCCCTACAGGGGACCTATCCAATCTTTATTCGTTCACTGATTAACTTATTCGCCGTTCGGAAAGTTGTGACTACAGTTGCACTGCATGTATCACCAGAAGCGTGCCTGAATGATGTGATACGGAAATCCTCTGTCTTATCAGTTATCTGCTCTAACGTTTCTCTGACTTCCCGCTCGGTGGTGTCCATCTCTATATCTTTAATGTGCACCACCGCCCGCCTCTCTCCTCGGGTGCGTAGGTCCATCTGCAGGTCGGCCGCCCTATCGCGGAGCGCAGTGGTGAAACACTCAGCCTTCTCATAGCCTTTTATCCTGACCTGTAGTTCATCATTAAGCCCCTTTCGTAGCGAGAACACCACCCCGGCTTCGTCAGTGGTAACAGAAGATTCCATGGTCTTCACCAGATCTGCATAAGACTTCCCACACGACTTGACAACTACAACTCGGCTGTATTCTACAGTCGGGGTTGATCGTCTAACAGACATCGATCTCAATCGCGACCGACCTCCTCTATTACTGGGGTGCCGGTGCAACAATTGCTACCAGCACCTCACTCTTCCTGAAAAGGTATATTAAATGAATTAAATTAAATGAATATAACTTAAAAGGTATATTATATTGAAAATGTATTGTTCCAGAAAAACAATAAAAGTTTTTGTTTTTTTTTGGGGGGTAGGGTCAACAGAAGGATGACCCAAATCGGGTAGATTCGGGGGTATTTTGGATTTGAACTGATAGGAAAGGAAATTAAGGTATGGGAAGAGCCTCTACTGAATACTACAGAATAACTTGGATGGTAAGGCACTTGGCTACTTACCAGCTAGTTGTTTACAACTTCGTTGTGTGACGTTACAGTTCTGTTACTCCTTGTTCGTTGAACTTAGAATAATTAGCTTCAACACACTAGTCATATACACAGAAGTATATAAGAAAACACAGTGAAAAAAGAAAAATCGAAATTATGGCATAATCCATCATCCAAATCTCACAAAATTTTCCACACTTTTCCACAAACCTTAGCACTAAAAACTGATAAACTTTTCCGATTAAAAAAACCTCAAAAAAACCAATCCAAAATCGCACTTAATCGCAGAGCAAAAAAACGACACAACCTTCCAGTTAGAGCGCCCTCACTTGACTGAAGAAATGATATCTGCGTATCGTTTGGTAAAGACTTTTACGATACGATTTACAATTCCATTGTAATTATTTTGGATAAGAAATACTGTTGTTAATAGAACAGATCAAATATTTAGAAATAATATATAAAAATTTATAGTTTCAAAAGAAAAGTAGATTCAAATTCCTAACAAATTAAGATGAAGTATTTAAAATTTATGTAGGAATCAGGTTGAACTAGGTAGACAGAAGTGTGTTATTATATAAGTGTATACATTGTAGATAATTTAGTCAAAACGTAAATGTGTCAATAATATAAATGCAAGAATTATAATTCATACCTTTCTAACTAGAAATAAAAATGACTGCAACATGTAGGTACGCGCGCATAACAATGATTTGCAGATTGTGTAATTTGCATTCTACAGATGTAAATTATAATTACTTTTTTATAAAGACCTTCAGTATTTTAGTCACCCCTTCATTTTTAATCGATGTTCATATTTATTTGCATTCATGCGCCTATTTTTTTCTCTTAAATTTTATTTTATTGTCACATTATTTTTTTGCAAGTCAAATTTCTATTATGCATTCTGATTGACTTATTTGTCTCTTTTTTTAATGTTTATTCCAAATCATTAAAAATCTATTACAACATGCCTTACTGTAATAGATACGGAAAGAATTGGGCTGCTTACTTTCCTTGAAACACTATAAAGTTTAAAAATATTAATTACAAAGTATGAAAACTGTATTTAGAACTACATAGCTCATCTATTTCATGATGAAAATTTTGTACTTAAATAATTTTAATGTTCATTATTTTCTAAATCTGTTCATGTACTGTAATATGTACTCAACAAAAATATTTAGGAACTTTACAACTGCTAATAAAGGAAAAGATAAAAGAAAAGATTTGTGGTATATTTTTCAAATTGCATTTGAGATATGTAATTTACAATTTAAAACAATATTTGCCTTTCGAAGATGTTCTCGCATACCATCTTAAATATATTAACAAAGTTTTAACTTACTAATATCTATTTTAATAGTCAGATATAAGGATAAATCTTGGAAACACTCAGTTTTTTATACTGTACAAGAAATTTTAGCCTGTTCAGTTTTATGTTTGTTGATTGCCTTAACAGTTTATTCGTAACGTTTTTATGTAGATTTCATAAGAAAGCTAGCTCTTGTAATGGGTACCATGATTCGACTTCCAAAAAATTTTAACATATCTTTGCATTTCACATCCCCCAGACCCCAAAACCACCGTCAGTTCAAACGTTTATATATATACATATATATATATATATATCACTTTCTTGTAGACATGATAACTGCCATAATTTTGCACCAATCACTTTCAAATTGATACATAAAATATAAAGACCCAAAATCTTGGTCGAGTTTGTTTTCGAAAAAACAAAATATCGCTATAAGTTTCTTATTATGTAAAATATCAAATGTGTTTAAAGTTCCTACTATTCTTTGGACAAGGGTCTAAAACTTATCTAAGTAGTTTTTTGACATCACCACTGGTCCAGGGGGTGCAAAAAATGGGGTTTCGAAGACAAAGAAAATCATACCTCCCTTAATAGGCACAGTATCGAATCGATTTAAAGTGGTCATTAGTTCTCTAAACATTACCTAAAACTTTTGTCTGATACAATTTTTGATATAACCAACCCTTACGGCAACGGATGACCAAAATGTTGCAGTAATTTTAAGAAGATTGGGCTTGTTGTATGCTAAACATGTGAAATTTTTTTCACATGCAACCATTGTTGTATTGAGTAAATTTGGAAGTTTTTCTTAACTTTAAGGTAGAAATCTTTTTTATCACCTACTTAGCACTGGTGAAATCTACCTCCACCTTCCAACGTGCCAAAAGGGATTTTTTTTAAGTACATTCACAAAATATCCATTTTACAGCTATCATTCTGGAATCCTTACTTTAGCAGATTATAAATTGTGAAATACATAACTGTATCATTTAAAATTTTAAAGTATATTGTTTTACATGAATCTGTTGAATTTTAAATTAACAATTTTATTCAATTTTTAATTTTTTCAATTAACAACTGTATCCAGAATATTTTTAAGATTTGCAAACCCTGATTAGTAATAATCACAATAATAAATAACAACACTAGTTTAATATTTGATAAATGGATTATAATCTTTTGCTACACTTCTGTTACTGTATACCATTCCATTAATTACTCTTTTAGTGAACCATTTACTTCATTAAATAATTTAACATTTATAAACCCATATTAATAACATTTCTTTGAATTCAGATAACGATGAATAACAACAATACACTATTAAAATTTTAATTAAAATAAATGTTTATAATTGCAAGAGTTTTTTCTTTAATATTATATCTGTTACTCAATTTGAATCTTTAGTGAGTTCTCCACAGACTGAAAGAGTAACTAGAGAAAATAGTTTTTGGTCCTTGTCTGTAGACTAAGACATCTCTCTTGGCATAGAATGTTGTCACAGGAAATGGAATTGATATTCTCAAAACCCTACCACCCCATGATTTTAAATAATATGACAGATCAAGAAGCGAGGGAACACATTTGTCTATGAAGAATTCACCAAAGTTAAAAGTGTGGGGATTTAAAAATTAAAATGTTAAATTATAAATTTCCAGTTTAGGTTATTTAATATTTCAAATATTTTATACTGAGCACTATAAAATTTTAAATGATTTTTCAATCTAATATCAGTATAATAGTAAATTTTTATCGCTTTTTTTATCATTTTATTTTTGTGAAAAGGCTGAAGAAATAAAAATAATAAAAAATTTATTATTTTGAAGAGAGTATAGAAATTTCAAATAGCTTTTAAAATACTGGAAATTTATTTTCTCAGTAGTGTATTTACAACAGATACTATCAAAACTCACTATTGGATTCTGGAATTTTCAGCAATAAAGATATAAAATTTGGCTTCTCTTTTTGTAAATGCAAGTGCAGTAATGAAATAGATGGGATAACACCCTCCTATATGAACTTAGTGTTGATCTGTATGTGTTTTATATAGTTTCAGGCTTAAAATACACTTGTGGATTAATATTTGCTCCTTAACTAATCGATTTGTAACAGCAGTCTTAATAGGTATTAGAAAATTATGATCTTTAAAATATTCATCTTTTTATATTCACTATTAGATTTATCATTTTTGAAAAAAAAATATTTAGTCATAAGTCTTAATCATATCGAGGTTGTTCAAACATCTCACATGTCCATCTTCAAAGATTATGTGGCTGCACTTCTGATTAAGATCTGATGTCTCTGCAGCTGCAATTTGTATTAATATAGGACAAACCATGTTGGACTCATTATGAATTACATATTAGAGTGAACTTATAATAAGCAGATTTTGCATTATAATATTTTATTTGTTATTACAAAGTGGTTGAGGCCAGGGAGGTGCATGTTAGAAGATATCTTTCAAGAAACTAATTTTTATACCTAGATAGAATTTTTTTTACATTCAATAAAATAATAAATCTTAAAAAATTTGATAGAAAGATTGATAAATTCTCACTTTAATATTTAATTTATGACAATGAATTTATAATGAAGCCAATAAAGACTATCCTATGTCTTTATAAGCTGCAATTACAAAGACTTTGCATAAAAAATAGAAATATGGGCATTAGTAATTTAATATTTGGCACACCATTTAAAATTCTATGACAATAACACTTCAGATTACTGGTTATGAATTTTGGAAATTATCATTTCAAAGTAAGAACTTCAGAATCCGACTGAAGAACAGGCTCTTATTTTGAATTTGCTTAAAAATGTTTGAAATAAAGGATCTGAAAAAATTTTCAAGGCAATCAACAATAAAACAGAATGGGAAAATTTTTTATGAAAATTTCATGAGAATTTAATGATCCATTTCTGAAATATTTATTTTAAACTTGACTACATATTATTTACAATAGTACAATATCTTCTTAACAGTATTTAATGTTTTTTTTATTAATATATTAAGGATGGGATTTTTGAATATCTTAATGATTCCATATTTTTATACAGCATAAGTCAGGAACAATTTGTTTTAAAAAACTGTATTCATTCAGAACCCACTTTTGCATGCATGTGCACGCGCACACACACACACACACATCTGTATTCAGATTTATTTAATGAATAACATTTGTATCATACACTACTTGCCTGTAAAGAAACAAAAATAAACCTTAAGAAAAATAATTTATTAAATATAACTACCACCATTAAAATAAATGTTAATTACATACGTAGTAAACTACAGAAATATAATATATTATAATAATGGAAATATAAGTAAATATTGAATATTACATATTGGTGTATTTTATCGTATTTCTTATTATAACTTACAACTAAGAGCACAATTGAAATTTGTAATAAAAATTCTTATTTACTGTATGTTTTGGCTGTGAGTAACATGTAGTGCACTTTACTATCAAGAAAAGAGAACAGATGTAAAATGAAAAATGCTCTGACATATTCAATCGCTTAATGCAATCTGTTTTAATATTTTGCTTTCAAAGTAAGCCACTATAATTATATAATATTCATAATTTATTATGAAATCTCATAAATAATGAGAAAATTATGATTTCTTAAAACAGATTTTGACTGTAAACATTTACATTATAATAGCTAAACTTTTATTATTATTTTAGAATAGAAATTGATTTGTTATTGGTATCAAAATAAATCAACATTTTAGTTAAAATAGTTATTGTTTTTATTTGTAACTACAATTTCTTCTAGCAAATGATGTGCGAACTAAGGATACTATACTGAAAATAGCAAAGTATTATCTAAGAGTTGATTGTTTATAACAGCTCTCTTTTTTTATAAAATATAAAACAGACTATTTGAAAATAGTTTCAACAGTCTACCCAAGATTGCTCAATTGACATCAGTGATCTATGTCTTTCTGTCTCCCCTTGCCAATGCAAACTCCATATTAAACTCCATATTAATATAACCCGTTCTATCAAGATATCAGAATGGAACAATTAATCTCTGCATTGACAACATATTGAACTGAATACATAATGGGAGAATAAATATAAGAATGTAGGCACACATGTAAACATTGATCAGATATCTTAATCGATTGTACACTCTATCACAAAGTTTACTCGACACAAAACCTGTCTATAAGCTTATAATAAAAATCTTAATTAACAAGGTTGTTTTGTAACCGGTAGTTTTATTAGTTTGATTCACTTCTGCTCTGTGCTAATCTAATCTCTTAATTACAACATATTTGTTATATCCTACATCTTCAATTATTCTCTTCATGCATTCCAACATTTCTTATCCCTATACTTAACATCTTCTGCATTTCCTTCCACCGGTAAATTAAATGATTCATTCACAAGATTAAAAAAGTAAATTATCACAATTGTAAAATGAAATAGTGGTCACAGTTCTCACATTTTTCACTTATTTAGACTGATTTATGATAAAAATAATATATATAGTAAATGTTTAATTCACCGATTTATCACTCCTCAGGTAATTTAGATTCATGGCCGCATGTACTCGATGAGGTTCGTAGAATTGTTTGCACTGAAACAAAAGAAGAATGTGAATGGTTAAACTGGACGGATTCTGAAGGTAACAATGCACTGTTGATAGGAGGCCAAAGATTACTAAATGAAGGTGCATACAATCATGCAGCCGATCTAGTCGCTGTTCTTGTGGAAGCCGGATGCGATCCAAATATTAAAAATATGGAAGGACGTAGCTTATTATCTTATAGTGTTCAGCATATGGATGACAGCCTAACTCTGACTCGTCTACTGTTAAACAGTGGTGCTTCTGTTTGGCCTTCAGGTACTCCATTTATTTATAAAAATATTCTAATTTCAATAGAATGTAGGCATATGTATTAATTTAAAAAGTACATAAGATACATGTATCTGAATAAAGTATATAAAATAACATCTGAAAATAGCTGAACTATGTAATTTTGGGATAACTTTCATTTCTTTCTTTTAAAATAGTATCATTTTATAAAACAAAGACTTACCAAAAACTAAACTTACACGCTATTTGCAGAAACAATCCATTTGATGAAGATACATAAAGATAACTTGAAAAGAGTTGTTCAATAAAAATAAAAAAAAATTACTAACAATAGTTCAGTTATTGGTTAATCTTACTTTCATATACTGTCAATAATAAAATCTGTACAACAGAAAGACATGAAAGTGTATTTCTTAACATTCTACTCTTGTTAATACAGTGATATCTTTTCTTTATGTTAGTGTAATAAAGCAGCATTGAGATGTCTCTTGAATTTGTAAGTATTCATGATAAAAAGGAACAGAAGCAATACGCAATTACAAATGTAATATAAGAGAATGAACTTGAGTTTAGTTGTCGACTGAAAAAAGTCGTGCCTGATTTACACATTAAAGCTCTTGCTTACTCAAGAGTTACATAATCAATAAAACCTGAACCTCAATCAAATGACAAACTGCTTGTTGTATATTTCTAAATACTATTGAATACATGTTACTGACCAGCTTTTGGCTCAGTTGGTAGTATAAATAACAACAAACCAAGATCCTGATCCAATTACCATCGGACTGCCTTGATCACACCAAGATCAGACTGCCTTTTCAGATCTAACAAAGAGTGATGTAATGAAAAAAATCACACAATTGGTTATATTTAAAATTTCATAAACAAATTCAACAATGCTTGTTTTAGCATGGTACAAATGCAACAATATCTGTTTTAATAATACCATGTTGCATTCCATGTTAAGAAAAAAAAAAATCTAAATTATGTTACTGAAAATTGCACTATTTACATAAAAGTCTCCACATTGAGTAGATTTTCACACACCCATAGAAAATAGCCAAAAATACCAAGATTTAAGTATGAAAGATTGTTTAAATAACTGAAAATCAATGCATCTGTTCTAAGAAAGTTAGTGACAAAAGTGGTTGTATAACATGGGCGCCTATTTTTTTAAGTTTTTTTTTTTTTTTTACTTATAAAATACACAGAATAATCTATTAAACAAAAATCACAAAAACAGTTAAATGATAAAACTCACCTATAAATCATATTCATTATTATTATTATTATCAAAGATAAAATTTTACCTAACCGTCTCTGTGCATATATATTGTCATTGATTGGCTTCAACAGCTCGTTGTAATTACTAACTTTATGGTAGCCCTGAGAATGGCTGTTGTTGTCGAATGGCTTTGACGGCTCATAATTCAGAACCTTGTGGTGGCCTTGAAAAGGGCCATTTTTTGCTGTTGGGTCCAGAAGCTGGTCTCCAGCAAAGTCGGGGAATTGCGGCTCATTCATTGAAGTCAGACTGGGCTTCCCCTCAGCGGCAGTTGGGTCCCCACTATAGCATGGCAGTGGTGGCTCCCAGGGTCCTGCAGTGTCAGGTCGGCATTGGTTGTCCTTTGCCGGCACGGCTGAGGCGGTTCTTCCCAAGCGATCCCATATTGGGCTGGCTACTGCTGCTGAGTCCGTCGACAAGGGCGATTGAAGCCTGGCGAGCTGGAGCAGGAAGGTAGCATTGGCATCCAATGGCTCCCTCGGCGAGCTGGCCAGGCCTCCTGCTCCGGCAGGGATGTTGGCATCTGCCAGGAGGTCCCACATTGCTGCAGCCAGGGAACTTCTTCTGTCTTCTTCCATATTATCTTTCTTCTTCTTGGTCTTCTCCAGATAGTGGTCGACGATGAATTGAAAATTCACTCTCATGCACACTCTTTTACTGAAGCCTAAGAGTGGTGGGGCCGCAGCACGGCAATGGTGGGAGAACTGCATGGCGGTAGTGATGCTTTTATCAGCACATCCATATAATGTGCACCAGCTCACATCTGAGATTTGCTACCGTGTTCGTCTGCCGATATTAAATTAGGCATATATGTGGTAACAATATATATATAACAATATGTGGTCACAATATATATATATATATATATAATATTAATCAGTCCAAGTACAATTCTGTACTTGGGTTGATTGGATTAATATAATTTGTATAGTGCAGAAGAGTATGATTCATCCTATTAAAAGGATTGATTTTAGAAAAATAATGTGTATATGCATGTATATAAAAACCATAACTGAATTCTGTTTGATGGTTTATTCGTTGATATTTATCTTTAAATGATATAAGTAATATATTTCTAGGAAATTAATATTTCTGCTAATTTGATTTGTTTCTATGATTTCCCATGATATTTTATATTTTTTTTTATTAATTAGTAATTTTTTAAATTTCAGAGGAAAAGTTAAAACTAGATATTCATGTAGCACTTGTAAAATAAAACACGACAGCTGTAATATGACATGGAAAAAAAGTAGTTCATTTAAAAAATTTATTTTCAGTACATTACACAGTATATAAGAATGAAATCAAAAAAGTCTAAACATGCCTGAACATGTAGTTATAAAATAATCAGTAAAGTAATGTGGATGACATAGAAATAAACAAAAATAATAGAAAAATTTATTACCTAAAAAAATTGCATAAATAAATTAAAAGATAAATATAATCTAACTAATAAGTGACCAAACAGAATTTGATTATAACATCTAGTATAAACTAGCAAGACTAAAATTTAGACTAGCTTATCCAGTTAAACTTCCAAATATGTTTGGTCATGGCTAGACACAAATTTATTTTTAATGAGGTTTGCAATAACATATTTTGATTTATATATTTATAAATATTAGACTAATTATGTTATAAGTAACATGAAATTGCTACCTAGATGAGTCATTATTTTAACATCTGAATAGTCTAATTTATTAATATTTAATAAATTATATTAAAAGATACGCATTATAAAATTAATTAATTAAAAATATAAATATATATACAAAAATAAAAATAATTGTATAAAATTTAATAGCTCTAAATAAATAAATTATTATAGGTACAAATGGAATTGGAGCAGCGAACGAAGAAGGAGGTTGTTCTGTGTTTACATGGTTTTTACGAGGTGTAATGAGACGAAGACGCTTAGACTCTGGCTGTCAACAGACACTTTCCCTACTAGCACAAGTGATGGGTGAGTGCCCGCATAAAATGCACGCTCATGTAATGCGCACAATGTTCAAACATGCTAAATGGTACAGAGTATTGGGCCCTGTGTTCTTACAAATTAAATTAGCTATGGCATCATATTGGACGCAACCACAAGAATTACAGTTTCTCTGTCGACGTATCATTAGACAAAATTTGTTTAATAATTACAAATCTCATAAAAATAAGACCAAGGTGCTTCACTCAGACACTGTCTCTAAATTAGGTCTTCCTCCAAAAGTCCAATCTTATATTATGTTACAGTAATATTATTGTAAAGCTCATTATCATAACAACGGTAACATAATTACAATAAAGCACTGCCAAATATGATAACTTAATATTAAATATGTAATTATTTTAGTGTTTATTATTATTATTACTACTACTGTATAAAATATATACTGCCATGGTAATTCAATTGTTAAGCGTACATGCATAAACATATACATCAATGTTAATACTACGTAACTGTATACTACAAGGGTTGTCTGAAAAGTTTTGAGCGTCAACATAAAGATGGCAGCACTCATCAACAGAAGTTAGGAAATGCATTCGCGCATGCACTGAAAGGTACTCACTAAAATTTCAACCATTTTAGACGCTCAGTTGTTGTTTGATAATAGTTTGCATAAGTCATTGTGAGTGTTTTTGTGAAAATGGAAAAAATTGAATACTGTGCCATGATTTAATACTTGCATTTGAAAGGCAATACACCTACGCAAATTAAAACTGAGTTGGATGCTGTTTACAGGGACTCAGTCCCAACATTTGCCATAGTGAAAAGATGGGCAGCTGAATTTAAACGTGTATGTACCAGCTTGGTTGATGATGAGCATTCAGGTCAGCCAAACACTGCAACCACCACTGATATCATCGAAAAGGTTCACCAAATGGTACTGGACGACCAATGAATTAAGGTTAGAGAGATAGCAGAGGCTATGGCCGTATCGAAAGAATGTTTGTCATATATTAACTGAAGAATTGAATATGCGTAAGCTATCCATGTGTTTAATGCCGCGTTTGCTCACTAAGACAAAAAACGCATTCAAATGAACATTTCCAAGGCCCTGCTGGAGCAGTTGTGCTGATTCATAACTGTAGATGAAATGTGGATCCACCACTACACTCCTGAGAGGAAAAAACAATCAAAACAGTGGACTGCAGAGGGTGAAGCTGCTCTGAAAAAGGCGAAGACGGTTCCACTGGCCAGGAAGATGATGGCAACTGTTCTTTGGAATAGTAATGGAATTTTGTTTATTGATTATGTTCAAAAAGGTAAACAATAATGGGAGAGTATTACCATCATTACTTGATAAGCTGAAGGCAGAAACTGCAAAAAAAGACCACATTTGTAGAAGAAGAAAGTGCTTTTCCATGAGGACAATGCACCTGCTCACATTTCAACGATCGCCATGGCTAAAATTCACGAATGGCACTTTGAATTAGTTGAGTACTCACCGTATTCACCAGATCTGGTCCCAAGCCACTTTTTCTTGTTTCCTAATGTTAAAGTTTCGCTTGGAGGAAAGAAATTTTCATTGGACAAGAAGGTTATCGCACACGTAAATACCTATTTTGTGGAGAAAGATGCTAGCTACTATTTGGAAGGGTTAAAGAGGTTAGAGCATTGCTGGAAAAGGTTTATCAACTTGAAAGGAGACTTTGTTGAAAAATAAAAGTATATTTGACAGAAAAAATATGTCTTTCTATGTTAGGCTCAAAACTTTCCAGACAACCCTCGTATTTCATAATTAAATATAGTAATTTACAAAAAAAAAATATATATATTTCAAAATAATAACATTAATATTAATTACACATAAAATTTCCTGTTGTTCCAGAGCATTAAAATATCTATCTTAAAGTAATACTGAATTATTTCAGTTACAAAATGTGTAATTTTTTTTCTATTAAATAAATCTTTTTATATAATAAATGTATTAATGAAAGTAAATGTGTATATTATCTGTATATCTATCATAATTTTTTATAACATTAATATGTAATAATGATTTAAAAGTGATATAACTTCAAAAAATTTGCAAAGCATTTTTTTTGCATAGCTGTCCAGAAAGTTAAGAAGAAAGTACAGAATGTCCCATATAAAACGCAACCCAACCTTATATTGGTAGGTAATGAAATAATAAAAAGGCATGTGTAAATGTAATTTTTATTATTACCATCCATTACCTTACATTTAGAGTAAATGTTGGTAGCGGCCGCCATCTTCTTGAATACAAGCTTCAATTCTTTTTACAGCGTTTCTTGCAACTTTTTTCAAAGTTTGTGGCTGGATATTTAATACAGCTTGTTCAATATTGACTTTCAAGTGTTCGTGGTTTGTTGCTGTAGGCTTTTTCTTTGAGGTAACCCCGTAGAAAAAAATCCGCCGCAGTCAAATCTGGAGTTCTTGGTGGCCACAAGCCTCGACCGATAACACGATTACCAAAGAATTCCTCAACGAAATCAGAAGTTGAACCTGCGTAGTGCGATGTCGCACAGTCATTTTGTAGCCAGCAGTGTGTTCTTCCTTTTCCAAGAGTGCAATGAACTGAAATAAAATATCCTGATATCGTTCTGCATTAATGGTGTACTCGAAAAAAATAGGACCGATTATTTTCTTCCGCGATATCGCGCACCACACGCCCAACTTCTGCGGGTGTAATTGTTTTTCGTGATAAACGTGGGGATTTTCAGCACTCCAAATTCTTCTGTTTTGGCTGCTTACGTGGCCATCCAAATGAAACCGTGCTTCATCTGTGAAAAATAACGAATCCATAGCATTAATTCCCTCACGCAGAAATCGACGGAACTATTGACAATATTGTAGCCGTTTTTCTTTGTCGGGCTGAAGAAGTTGATGAACCGTTTGAATGCGATAAGGTCGTAATTGTAATTTTTGGTCGCCCGATGAACAGTTGATTTAGAAAAATTAATTTCAGCCGGCAAACGTCTGATCGATTTATTTGGCGAGGCGAGTAATCGGTCTTTGATTTCAGTGACTGTATCTATATTCAACACTGACGCAGATCTTTTGTGTTCCTTGTTATTAACAGAATTTTGCAACTAACCTTAATACTGATGTTTTGTTAGGAGCTGGTTTATCTGGGTACTTATGGCGAAACAAATCTTGCACTGCAACCACTGATTTCGTACTGAAGTACGACTCAACATTGAAAACACGTTCATCTAGCGAAAACACCATCTTGTCTCTAGCAATACACTGAACGTTATGATTGCATTGTTGTTACTATCGGTAGTGTTCTACTGCGTCGCCGCGATGTTCAGATGTTGGACGAGTCCATTTCAGTAACGAGTAGGGGAGTATGCTTGACTTTTGAAATTTCATGGATGAGTGATTGATGGGTTGCGTTTTATATGGGACACTGTATAAAAAGCATAAAATTTCACTAACTGAAAACATCTACTCATATATTTTCAGTTGATGGAATAAAACTGAATATTAGAACTGAAAAAATGTTTTACAAAATAACTTTTGAAAAATTTATGGACAAATTATTTACATGAAGAATAATTTTATTATAAAAAAACAGGAGTACATAAGTTCATTAATTTGATTAAAAAGATTGTGATAACTTCTTCCATAATTAAATAAAATCTTATTTTATCTTTTCAGTTTGTCAGTAGTAAGCATCACATAAATTTTTTGAAAAATTCTGAATTTGAAAGCGATGATTAAACAGCACATTTTGTATTTTGTCAAAGTGTAACATTATCAACACTAATATATGACAATGATTCTAATAAAATAATATTTAAGTACAAGAATGTTCATTATCTGAAGCAACTGTACACAAATACAGGCTCAATAAATTTTTCCCGTTTTCATTTTTGCAGAAGCAGTTTTTGCTCAGTTATTATGAGATAGT
The DNA here is from genome assembly GCF_047948215.1 of Lycorma delicatula. NCBI lineage: Eukaryota > Metazoa > Arthropoda > Insecta > Hemiptera > Fulgoridae > Lycorma > Lycorma delicatula. Next base: position 21,916,128 of record NC_134458.1, read on the forward strand.
GGATATTCAGTCTTATAATAATTACATTTATGTTAAAATGTTTCGATTTGTAAAAAAATTATATCAAAATTAAAATACTAATTATAAATAATTTCAAGGTTTAACCCCAACATTTTGTTTATTAATTTACACAGTATGTGTACAACTCTATCTGGCCAAAAGATCAGCCTATGAATTTATTTGACAATAATCTAAATAAATTTGTGCAGACTACAGTGAAATTTGGTAGAATGCATCAATTCAAGATGGAAAACGTACATATGAATAAATAAGTATTTCATTCAAAGCAAAGAATAATTGTAGATTATATGTATCAATCGCATCAGAACTGAAAGATTAGCTATTCCATGGGTAACAAAAAATAACTACTACAGTGTTTGACTTGATTACAAAAAAAAAGATAAAAATTAATTAATAAAAAAATTAAATGAAATAATAATGATACAATGTGAAAAAAATATAAAATTGATTCAGAAAATAAAAATTTTTAAGGCATTAATTTCTGAATATTTGAGTATTTATTAGGTACACTTTGAGTAAGTTGAAAATTCAGATCTGTATAATTAGCATTATTCAAAAATGCATCTATTATAAGAATAATATTTTTCTGTAAAACAAAATCTTTTAAATTACTTTTAAATCAATTTATCAAAAGATCTCTTAGACTGTTAAGTATTAAAAATAGAAACTGAAATGTATGGTCCTTTCTTATTCAATGAGATACTGCACTACCATCTGTGTAATATAAAAGCTGTTCGGTTTGGTAACATGACTTATTATTATTTTTTTAAATAAATTATGCACGTCGATTGCATATTTCATGATTGAATGATTACATAATCATAAATATAAACACATGGAATGTTGAAATTTCTAATTTACTAAATTTTGGTTGACAAAATTCATATTTTTAGATACTAAACACTAATCTGACAGCTCATTTTTCATCCTAAAAATCAATTCTGATATTTGAAGGTGCCCAAGCATATACAAAACAAAGATATAGTAAAAAAACACTGTTATATTTCATCAGGGAGTATGTAGGTGTAATCAATGTTAACAATCGATAAAAATGGTTCAAAATGAAACAATATGGTTTGATCCTATTGCAAACAAAATCAATTCAACTTAATAGATTTTCTGAGCTTACAGTCAATTTAAAGCATTTCATAAAGCAAAAAATATTGTGAATCTTATATACATACAAGTCTTCTTTAAAAGTAATCATTTTTTGAACTCTTCATCCTATGAAATAAAATTTCAAAAGTTTTTAAATTAAGTAGTCTTTTTACTGCAGTTAAATTACACTACCCGGATACTGTTAATAGCAATTAGGTAACTGGGTACGGTACAAACAGATGAACCCAAACAATAATATCAATGTCAACTGCTGTAACATTATATATACCAAACAACATTAAATTAAATATATTATTTGTATATTTAATTTAATATATAACTTGTACACCTAAAAGGTTCTACCATGAATAGTCGCCGATCCAGGGCATATAGTTTTGACTGTAGGTATTGAAATAACTTAGGATCCCCTTATGGCAAGATTATACTATATATGTAATTTATTGTTTCTTAACAGAAAAAGGGTAATTAATTTATTGCTTAATACCAGATATGTAAAGGCTGTACACTCAAAATACTTGAAGTACAAGAAGAGTCGGTAGCTCAGAGATCACCAATGTTCAGTATACAGCCAGTTTCTACCATGAACATACCATTTGTATGGCTGAATATTACCTGCATTTTGATGTATTCGACATGTCAGCACACTATAGAACCACTTTTGCTCCTTATTTTCTTTAATACACATGGCTACTAACTTCATTAACAAATCGTATGGTTAAGAGTTTGAATTTCTTTCTCAAGAATTAAAGTGAGTTATAGTTATTTATAAATTTAATAATAATAGTAATAATTGAATGCAAAGTCTTAATAAGCATTTGGTGAATTAAAAACGTATAAATTTATTTTATAATTAATTTTTGTATGTAAATAAGTAAAATTCAGATAATAAACATTCAAAAGAACTGAATTCAAATGTATTTCATCGGAACTTATTACAATTAATTAAATTGAATAAATAATATTTCATATGTACAGACAGTCCTTTACTAGTGTTCAAAATTATTTACAATAATATTTCTGAAAAGGAAGAGGGTAGCACTTTATGTGTGTGGAACTTTAGAATTTTTATTTATAAATTTAATATAATATAATACTGAATAGCATTATTAAATATGCAATGAATATGAGTAATTATTTACCAGAATAAAAGTATACAATAATAATGGTATAACATTAACATTAGGAAATAGCATAATTTATGATATATTTTTTATTAAATTTACAGTCACAATATTTATTAACATATGCCATCACCATGAGCTAATCTGTGTTCAATTTTTGATAATCTCAAACTGTATCGAAAGAATTATTTGGCACTTATCATCTACATAGTAAGCAATACTTGCTGATGTTAATGAAATGCGTAGCAGAAACAATACGACATCATATTTTGTATTTTATTAAATTACAGTGCACTGATAATAATATTACAATAAATTATATTTGATATATGAACAATCTAAATAATTAACAGCTGTTAAATTCTTCATGCTCTAAAGAGCTGAAGGAATCATCTGTATTGCAGGATAAATGAATGCGAGAAGTTATTCAACTGATTTTATATGAAACGCATGCATCATCGGTGATTATTTGTCACTATTCAGATTAAGTGTACTTGTTATAAAAGGTTACTTTTTAAAACATTTTTATAAATAGAACGAAGAATCATGTATGGATATTGAATATTATAAAATTAATTTCTTTTGTTTTGATTTTTTTTGTAAGCGTTGAGTGTCATCTTTATACAGTAGAAACACGGACCAAGTAAAAAATGATTGACGAAAATGTATAGTTCATAGCAATGAAATTCAATAGAAATAATTGGGGAAGACGAGAAGAAGAAGAAGTAGAGTAAAGAACAATGTAGTGAGAAAACAGTCGGTACTGGATAGTATGCTGAAGAGGGATGGAAGTGATAAGAACATTTAAAAATAATGAAAGAGGAAAGGAAAGCTTACTGCAGATAATTTATATTTAAATGAGGAAGGCAAAGAATAAGGTTGAAGTAGATGAGCACGGCGATGGGAGAGTTGGGGAAGAGATATGATGGGATAAGAGCATTAGCAGAGACATGGTTCTCAGATCAAAGAAAAGGAGAATAATAGTCAAAAGGTCTGACCCGAGTAAATTTGAAAGAGGGGTAATGATGATAATGTATCAAGACGAAACACTCGCAGAAGAAATAATCGATATACAAAAGCATCATACTGAAATATACTTGTAGATTGATATATTAAATCGCTAATTCCCTCAACCAATACAAAACGATTAGTGTGCGATGTCTTAAAATTTAATGTTTTTTTTTATACAATCTGTCCATGTTCAAACCTGTATTTATATAACTGAAACTCATAATACAATTAATTGTACTTCAATAAGGAAAATGATATAAATGGAAAAATTCTAAACTCATTCTATGTTGTAAACTAATATAGTGATAAATTTAAACAGGAAATATCAATAACTGATCATACAAAATAAAAAATGTTGCTGTTTAAAAGCTGAGAAGTAGAAAGTGAAGGACTATCTGTAATTAAAAATAATATTATTAGTAGTGCCCTGTGTAATTTTTTAATAATATATTAATTTTAAATAACGATAATATACAGTGCTCAGTATTAAAACAATTTTTAAAAATAAATTTATAATTATCAAATCTGCTAGTAAAATATAGGAGCGCAGTCACTTTTGTATATTACCATGATACAAATACATTTGTATATTAACATGATACAAATGTATGTAGATCACAGATAAGGTAAATAAAAAAAAAAATTAATAAAAATATTGCAAATATTACTGATTAAAGTCTTTTAATTTGAACTAGAAATCAATAAAAACTTGATGTAATAAAACTGTAAAGTGGTAAATCCATGATTACCTTAATTTAGCTAAATATATAATATCAAGTGTTATATGCACATACCAGAGGACTTTTTTTCAGACATTTTACTAAATGTGAATAGTAAGTAGTACATACTTTTGGATCTGCCAAATTTTAGTGTTTATAGGCTGCTATATTATCTCTGTTTATAAGATTCTCTACAATCTTAAAATTAAACACTGCAGACTTGATACAGTATTGTTTTGAATTGAAATACACCCAAACAATGAAATATTAATTACAGAGAAAATATCTCAATGAAAAAAAAATCAGAAATAACAATAATCATTTTTTAATTAATATTTTTATTAACTTAACATCAATTATTATTTGAAGCAAATATTAACTACACTTCTTATTAGTAACAATGAATTGATAAAAATTCACCTAAACATTGTTTTTAAAATTAATAGAAGCTGCCAAAATTTTCTCCACGAAAACTGACATTTTCTGTAATAGCAGTAGCTCCATTATAGCAATAACAGTCATTCTATACATCCTATGATTGCATTAAAGAATTACATTTAAACCCTGTGTTTGTGTGTGAAACATTTTTCAGACAACACAGTGAATATTATTTCCTTTCAAAGGTTCAAAACATGAGATGACCTTAGATTCGAAATGTGATAAGTTGAATGTTATACATATAATTAACTAATTAATTTAAACAATATTCTGAAAGCCTGAATATATTGTGCAACTAGGTTGATCAGTGACTACAGAAAGCTTAGTTCCTTACTTGTATAATGAATTTATTTATATACTTGTCTATATAATGTACACATATATACAGCAGAAACAACTTTAATTGGCACAGTGGTCAGTACGTTGATAATTATTTGAATTTACAGAAAGTTTTATATATATAAATATATATGTAATAACTTAGCAATATCAATTCTTTTTCTGTTATTGTATCTGTCCATACATGGTGGAAAATTGCAGTATGCTTTTGTCTTCTATATATATATAATTCTCTTTTGTTTTCCGTCACTTGACTGGTTTGATGCAGCTCTGCAAGATTCCCTATCTACTGCCAGTCATTTCATTTCAGTATACCCTGTACATCCAACATACCTAACAATTTGTTTTGCATATTTCAAACCTTGCCTACCTGCACAATTTTTCCCATCTACATATCCATCCAATATTAAAGCGACTATTCCAGGATGCCTTAATATATGGCCTATAAGTCTGTATCTTCTATTAACTATACTTTTTCAAATGCTTCTCTCTTCATCAATTTGCCACACCTCTTCAATTGTCACTTTATCCACCCATTTGATTTTTAAAGTTGTACAACACCACATTATAAAAACTTGTAATCTTTTCTTTTCAGGTACTCTGATTATCCAAGTTTCACTTCCATATAAAACTACACTCCAAACACATACTTTCAAAAATGTTTTCCGGACATTTAAATTAATTTTTATGTAAGCAAATTATATTTTTGACTGAAAGCTTGTTTCACCTGTGCTATGAGATATTTTATATCACTACTACTTCGTCCATCTTTAGTAATTCTATTTCCTAAATAACAAGATTTTTCTACCTCCATAATCTTTTCTCTTTCTATTTTTACATTCAGTGGTCCACCTACTACATTTCAATACTTTCGTTTTGTTTTCATGCGGTAATTCTTGCGTAGGACTTCATGCATGCCTTTCATTGTTTCTTCTAAATCTTTTTTACTCTCGGCAAGAACAACTATATCATCAGCAAATCGTAAAAACTTTATCTTTTCACCTTAACTGTTACTCTGGATCTAAATTGTTCTTTAACATCATTAATTGATAATTCTATATAAAAATAACAAGTAACGATGATAGAGAACATCCTTGTCGGACTCCCTTTTATATAAAAGGGAGTCCGACAAGCAGTTATATTACTGCTTATTTCTTATGTTCTTCGATTATTACTGTTGCAGTTTGGTTCCTGTAAATGATACCAATTGTTCTTCTATCTCTATACTTGAACCCTAAATTTTTTTAAAATGCTGAACATTTTATTCCAATCTACGTTATCAAATGCCTTTTCTAAGTCTATAAATGCCAAGTATGTCAGTTTGTTTTTCTTTAATCATCTACTATTAATCTGAATGCTAAAATTGCTTCCTTTGTCCCTATACGTTTCCTCAAACCAAATTGATCTTCTCCTAACACTTTTTCTACTCTCCTCTCAATTATTCTGTACAGAATTCTAGTTAAGATTTTTGATGCATGAGTAGTTAAGCTAAGTGTTCTGTATTCTTTACAAAATTACCTGCTCTTGCTATCTTTGGTATCATGACAATAACACTCTTTTTGAAGTCAGACAGAACTTCCCCTTTTTTGTAAATATTACACACCAGTTTGTATAATCTATCGCTTCCTCACCTACACTGCGCAGTAATTCTGCAGGTATCCTGTCTATCCCAGGAGCCTTCTGTCATTTTAATCTTTTAATGCTCTATTAAATTCAGATTTCAGAATTGTATCTCCCTTTTCATCCTCTTCAACTTCCTCTGTAACACCAGTTTCTAATTCACTTCCTCCATATAACTCTTTCCAATATATTCCACCCACCTATCAACCTTTTTTTTTATATTATAAATTGGTGTACCATTTTTGTTTAATGCATTATTAGATTTTAATTTATCTATCACAAAATTCCTCTCAACTTTCCTGTATGCTCTGTCTATTTTACCAATGATCATTTCTCTTTTCATTTCTGAACAGTTTCAATGAATCCACTCTTCTTTCGTTAATTTGCAGTTCCTATTTATAGTATTTCTTAATTGTCGATAGTTCCTTTTACCTTCTTCATCACTAACATTCTTATACTTTCTATGTTCATCCATCAGTTGCAACATATCCTTTGATAACCAAGGTTTTCTGCCAGTTCTCTTTGTTCTGCCTAAGTTTGCTTCTGCTGATTAAGAATTTCCTTTTTAACATTCTCCAATTCTTCTTCTATATTTTCTACCTTATAGTTTTTACTCAGACCTCTTGCGATGTCCTGCTCAATAATCTTCTTTACCTTCTCTTCCTCAAGCGTCTCTAAATTCCACCGATTCTTCTGACACCTTTTCTTCAGGTTTTTAACCTCCAATCTATATTTCATTATCACTAAATTATGGTTGTTGTCAATGTCTGCTCCAGAATAAGTTTAGCAGTCGATGAGTTGATTTCTAATTCTTTGCTTAACCATGATATAATCTATCTGATACCTTGCACTATCACCTGGCTTTTTCCATGTATATATTCTTCTATTATGATTTTTAAACTGGTTGTTGGCAATTACTAAATTATACTTTGTGTAAAACTCAATGAGTCTGTCCCCACTTTCATTCCTTTTGCCCAGCCTGTATTCACCCACAATATTTTCTTCCTTGCCTTTACCAGTGCTTGCGTTCCAACTCCAACTATTATTAAATTTTCATCCCTTTTATGTGTTTAATTGCTTTGTCAATTTCTTCGTATACACACTCTACCTCATCATCATGGGCACTTGTAGGCATGTAGACGTTAACAATCATTGTCGGCTTATGTTTTGATTTTATCCTTATTGCAATGATTCTATAGCTATGCATTTTGAAATACTCTACTCTCTTCCCTAACTTCTTGTTTATTACAAAAACCTACTTCTGCCGGCCCTTCATTTGAAGCTGAGTTAATTATTCTGAAATCACCTGACCAAAATCTGTTTTCTTCTTCCTACCAAACCTCGCTAATTCCTACTACATCTACATTTAACCTATTAATTTCCCTCCTTAAGTTTTCTAATTTACCAACCTTATTTTAGATTTCTAACATTCCACGCTCTGACTCATAGAATGTTATTTTTTTAATTATCTGGTGACCCCTTCCTTAGTAGTCCCCACCCAGAGATCCAAACGGGGGACTAGTTTACCTACAGAATATTTTACCAAGGAATGCGCCTCTTTTCATGTAACCTTTGTTACATGAAAATGCAGAGGTACTAAATTTTCTTGGAAAAAAACAGCTGTAGTTTTCCATTGCTTTCAGCTGGGCAGTACTCGAAAGATTAAGGTGATGTTGATATGGCCAATTAAGTTCTCCTGACCTATGCCCTTAACAACTACTGAAAGAGCTGCTGCCCTCTTTCAGGAATCATTCCTTAGTCTGGCTCTTTACAGATATCTTTCTGATATGGTTGCACCTGTGGTCCAGCTACTCTGTATTACTGAACACTCAAGCCCCCTCACCATCACCAAGGGTTTCATGATTCATAGAAGGAGGGATATATATATATAACTTTCTGAAAATTCTTTTAGAATTTATAATTATATATATATATATATATATATATATATATATATATATATAATGCATACAGGAAACAACATACCTGTGGAAAAAAGACTGTGAATATTTTATAATCAGAATAGCATTGATGTAAAGGAACTAATGTCTTTAATTGAATAATCTTTTAAAAAACCAAAGAAAACATCTGTGCAGTAATATGACAATGGAACAGAATGTATTATTTTTTTCTAATTAATATAATTATTATTTAACGGACATTTTGTGTAAATTATACCTGAAAATAATTAACTGTTCATTCTTCAATGGATACTGATATTCCTAAGTTCTGTTTCATAACAGATCTGTCAGCAAAAATACTGTACAAAAATTGATCTAAATTTGTAATTTTTATTTCATTTCCAATATATCAAGGAGAAGGAATTCAGAATGAACAACTTTACCCATAGGCACTTATAGCCATTAGGCTTGTGTACTGCTATCACATAGGAACCGTGGTACTGATAGCTGCCTCACAGAAACCTCCTACCAGATATCAAGGTTCATTGACTCTTTCAGTGCGTCTCAGCATGTTTTTAGTACTTTATAAAAAAAATTGTTACTTCAAAAGTATCACCTTTTGTAAGTCTTTAAAGCTTAAAACCATCATTTCTGAACAAGGTTTGAAAAAATCTTTAAAGGTGGATCATGACAATAAATAAAACATCAATACAGTAAACATTTCATTCTAATATTCTAGAAATATTACTTCACTAGAACTACATTTGATACAATTAATGCTACTATTTACCCTAAAATGATATAAAACAAGGAAAACGTAGCAGTCTCTCAAAAATAACATAAAAAAGCTTAATTATAATGCAAAAATGACATAATTATGTATACATGTAGGTAGTTAATAAGGAATATATTTTAACTTTATATTTAGTTTTGTTAAATATTATGAATAAATAATTTTAAAAATGACAATTATTATATAACTAAGACAAATATATGCTAAGATTGATAATCTAAGTCGATTATATATACGTACATATATTATATAGATATTAAGTGTTATTTTAGTATTTACAAATCTTTACTGCCAATTCACTCTGTGTGAATATATTCTTTCTCTAGCATATAACAATATATGTATTATATTTCTTTAGCTACATACGTAACTACTGAAAAATATTTCATTGTACTTTATCGTTACTATTATTTTCTTTTACTACAAGATGCTACCCAAGAGTTCCTGAAATTTATCTACAAACTAATGTGTAATGATCATGTCTCCCTACAAAATAGTTTCCTCTAAAATGTAAATAGAATTTGTTCTATGATTAGATAGGATGCAGAATACTTTATAAAGGGATTTATCTATTTTTATTCTAGGTAGATCTTCACAGTCATATTAAACCTTTATTCTTAAAATTTGGCTTTCATTTTGACAAGAGGAAGAAATTATAAGATAGCCAAAGCAGGTAGATAAAGACGTCATGGACAGACAACCTTAATAACTTTTAAAACTAAAAACTGGTGAAGAATAATGACTTTCAGATGGACATCTTCCCATTTGAATATGGGAAGCTATTAAAATACACCTAACAACTATTCTGCTTGATATGCTGTCTCTCCTGTTTCTAGTCCCAAGAGGTTTTACCAGTGGTCATCTTTGCCCTTTTTCTTAATATATTTCAGAAAAACAAACTAAGCAGTGGTAATCTGTAAGTCCATATGAATGTCAGGCTTGCTATATTCAGAAGTCTAGTCTAATATAATTTTTACATATATCTTATGTCGTGTAAATATAGGATAGACAATTCTGTTGATTATATATTTCATGAAATTTAATGCCAAAATCTAGCTACCTTAAACAGAAATTATATTTCACCTGTCCGGGTCTCCAGTTTGTGTTAGAAACTTACCAGTATCATTGCTGTTTAATCTTCTTAAAAAAATTATCAAATATTTCAGTTTTATTTTGTTTATCAATAATCCAAACTATTGCTACTTTATTCTAGTGACATTTACACCAACAGCAACTTCAGTAAACAGAATTCCAAGGCTTTCACTTAGCTTAAGAGTGTCTGGATAATAAAAAATTCCTTTGGAATTTTTTGTGCATTATAAATTGGCCTCATATAGTACTTCTATATTTTCCATTGTTTTCTGCTACATTTCTCTCTTAATTCTTTAGTTCTGTAAGTTTCTGTATCATTTTTTTTCTATTTCTACCCTTTTTTTCAGTATTTTCATCATTTGGATAACAAGAAAAAAATTAACAACATTGCACTGTTATGTTAAAATAAATTAACTGTTTGTAGATTATTTGCAAGCTATTTTTCTGTCATCTCTTTCCTAAGTCATCTTAGACTCCAATAGAAGTAAGTTATAAACATTGTAAATTGTACTGCAAAAACCGTTTTAGCTAAGTAAATTCAAAATAACAATATTTTCTAGAATACACTGCTTCAAAAGTGATCAGACTCTTCAATATTATAAACAATGAATTTTGATAAAAAAATGATCAAACCGTTTTAATGATTCACATTTTAATTAAAGCATTATTTTGTTATGTAAATTGTTTAAGTATATTATTTTATTAATGATCTACAACAAAATCTGTTACTTGATATTTTTTTTTTTAATATTCACTTATTTTAAATTATAGGGTAACTCAAATTTGTAAATTTTAGTTATTCGATCCGTTCTAGTTATTCAAACTTTCAGAGTATATATGAGCGTATTTGGCTTATAAACAATATGAGTTATTACAGCCGGCTTATGTACAAGAAAATTTTGGGAACTTATGATTAGCAACTTGTAAATCACCAAATATAAAGATTAAGTGTTATTATATATACAGTACACAGAAACCGAAACAAAAATTAGAGTAACTGAAGAATGTCTTGCCAATATGTATTAATGACTTTTGTTGATTTTGTTTTGATTTTTAGTGTACAATATGTTGATGCCTTTTGAATGTTATTCCCTTTGTGAATTAAAAATATAATAAAAATTTTAGTTCATATATTTATCATAGATGCCTAGAATTATACACATATATATGTATAAATAAATATGTTATAATGATTATGGCATGTATCAGATATAGAAGGCTGTGAGTTATAGTAAATATAAGTATTATATCTTGCCGGTATACTGTATAGTATTAATTATAATTCTGTACAATTACATTTCTTCAGGTATAATAATTTATTATTATTATTAATTTAGTAATATTATGTAAATTATAAATGTATTATTATGATTATTATTAATTATAAGGTTTTACTAATATTTCACAAACATATTGTGACTATGTTTTCATGCACAATGATAAAAAAATGAAACCAAGACAGTCGGGTATAAATATTATTCTTATTATTATTACTTTAAAATAATTTTTGTAACCTATTTTTTATGACTGAAGTATTCTGTTCAAGAGCTTTAAATTATAATTTAATTAAATGTTTATTACTGTATAATTGATTTATATCGTAAATAAATAAAGTCTAACAGCTTTATATCGATCACAAAATTTAAATCATACCTCTTACTTATTTACAGCGGCTTTCCTCCTGCTTCTATAGTTCTTTATTCTGATAACAAACTGTTAATAAAGACATCATCGTCATGTTTATGGACAAAGGACAGGTAATTTCACAACTTTGTGACAACTATATGATCATGAAATTTAAGTGTTTAGGAGATCTACAAATTAAGCAAACAACACAACAAAACTAGATATTTATTTTTACTTGCCTAACTTTTATAGAGAGTAAAGGTGCCTTTATATGGGCAATTAAAATTTTACTTTGCTAACAACATTTCAAAAAAACAACACTAAACAATTTTACATATGTCAGCAATCAACATTACAGGTAAACATATATGTAAAATGAATAAATCCTTTATTCTGATTGGTTCATAGTAATACATTATGTAGATCATGTCAGGAACAGGTAGATATGCTCTACTCCACAGATAAAAAAAAAACTGGCCAAGCATTTACCTGGATGGAATAAATTAATCATTATGCTCAGGCAATGTTTTTGTCTGGTGTTTCTAATCGATGCTTACAGCTAAACACTGCTATACGATTACATGTCAACAAACAATACTTGTCCTGCTGCATAATCACAAATAAAACCAAAAAAAAATTACAAATACAAAAAGTGTAGATGTTTTAAATTTTTTAATCACCAAATAATGGAAATAAGTATATCAATAACAGAATGTTTCAGTGTTACACTATTTCTCAAATTACTGTGATAATATTATGACCTACCAAGACTACCATATTTTGTGTAAATATGTCTGTACTAGGCCAATTTTTTTTTTTTGATTCTATTTCTTTATTCAGCATTGCCTTACACTATTACTGTCAATGTAATTGGCAAAGAGAGAAGTCTGTGCTAAGTGGGTTTTATGTAATTTGTTTTTAATAAATATACTGCACATCTTTTTATGGTAGTCGTAGAAACAATTGATAGTGCACATTGTAATTTTTTTTTCATCAATGAGGCTACCTTGCACTAATACAGTAAGCTAATCAAGATTATCTAACACTAATACAGTAAGTGTAATGTTATAATTACTGATTTATGTTATATTCTGTGTTAACATTATATTTTATAATGCTGTTTTGTCTTAAATGGACTTCTCTTCATTATTAAACTGAGAATATATGCTATATCACAAAACGAATACCATTCTTTTTGCAATTTTTTTTTTACAACAGTTTTTTTTAGAAATTCATTTTAAAGTTTCTGGGTTCATTTAATTATTTTTTTCTCTCTACATATAACAGTAGTAGAGAGATAGTAGAAGTTACAGACAAGAAAACTCTATTTAAAATTAAATTATAATAACTTGCAAGAAGACAGGTAAATGTACTATTTGATAAGAAATTATTGCAGATGAGAAATGTAAGGAACTACTGAATATGAACTATACAGAAATAAAATAACATCATAAAAAAGACAGAATTTATTATGAATATATAATTTATAACATACATTATAATTATACGTAATAAGTTTACCGAGGTCGAGTTTTCATTCTACTAGTAGAACGTGTACGGGACACACTGGTATTTGAAGTACTGTTAGATGAATATGTCTGTACATTAGACAGTATATTATGTGTCTCTCTCCATTCATTTTCAATTCTAACATACGTACCACCTAAAAACAAGATTTTTTTTCTTTTTCAAAACAGAAATTAAATTCAGTATACACAAATCATATAAAACATATAAATGTTAAGTGATTATTCTATTTTTCATAAACTAAAGAAAAAAAAATAATAAGTCAAGGAGATATCTCCCTTGACTTGCAAGTCTTATAAAATTATTTATATTTTGAATAGTAGAGACAGGTAATGCATTTGATTGTACAGAACTATTGTCATATAGTAAAACAGAAAATTAAAAATAAACTTGTCTTAGTAAAAATTAGGGACACACAAACCTGAAATAAAAATGTAATTTTTAAGATTGTCACAAAGACAATTCTATAAAATGAAATTGCTTTTTCTGGAATAAACTTTCATTAATCACTCATTAAAAAAAAAAAAAAAACCCATATGTACTAAAACAATATGAAAAACGTTCATATTTACAATTATCTTTCCCAATCTTTAATGCTAAGCCCAAATTATACAGCTGTAAAAGCAAGAAAATATCATAAACCCCTTTAGAGACAATCTTTTAGTTTGTTACAATGAAACTGTAATGAAATTTTCTTAAAGTTACTCTGCATTTTTCTTGTAGCTCATTCTAAGTAAAGTAATAAAAGATATAGACGCATCATCAATAAAGGGGTAATACAGTCAAAAATAAATGTGTTAAATTACCATAATAAAAAGTGATTGTAAAAAACTGGGGCATGGCACACCATATTTTCTATCAAAAGTCATGCTTTTAACATTTCAGTTTTTAACTGTTTGATAACAATCTGACATATAAGATTTAAAAAGAGAAAAACCCATGGATTTTTGCATTTTGAAGTTTAATAATAACATTTTATGAGCAATGACAAACAACACTTACTAATGACTAGAAACAGACATGAAATTATTTTTTTACTTGGGATTGAATTTAAACAATAATAAATAAAGGAAAAAAGTTTAATTGATTAATAATGAAAAATTATTTTTCTAGAAATCTTTTTCTACCAATCCTCCCAGCAGACACCATAACCAGAACATTCAAGTGTTCTGGATATTCCTAAACCAAACTATTCTCTATAATAGTATTTTTTTTTAAATTCACAGAAATTTACAATTTTATTGATTTAAAAAGAAACCTTTGATAACAGTGATAATAAAGATATAACTTGATAGTTACTTACTGATTTCTTATTTCCCATTTTAATACTGGGACAACAGTATCCTTTTTCAGCAGGATTGGAAACAACAACAATGCAATACAAGTGCTGTAGAATGTGACAATAGAATTTGGCAGGATTGCAAACAACACTGGCCAAAAGTCTCCTATTTCAGCGAATGAAGTAATAAATTCAAAGTAGAAACATACTGTATCCTCAATTGTATAAATTGGTAAAACTTTTGTCCCCCCCTGTTATTTAAAATTAATTACAATATATCAGCTACAACTGATAATGGCAAGTCATGATACAAAAATCAAAGAAAGCATATTTTACAGAATAAAATTTATGTAAATCAATCATGTTTAAATCTCTTACAAGGCAATTAAAAAGGTTTTTCGTAACTGATCTCACTGATAAAAAATTAATTAGAATTTCCATTTGACTTACCTACTTTTAAAGCTTCAGGAATGAGATAAAGCTTTTCCTATGAGTTGATTAAGATGGCAGTTTTCGAATTATGTCATTTGATGAGCAATTTTCAAAAAGGAAAGATACATAATCAAGAACTATTGGTAAATAGTTAGTGTGGGCAGCAAACAGCATGCCTGCTGGGTAACTACCGTCCTCGTAGCAACCATCATAGTATTCATGTACAATCTATTTTCTTAGCTCAGTAACTTACTTCTTGATCACTAACACTCTCCATCATAGTTCTTATTATCTGCTAGCAGTTGCCAATCTCATGTCTAGTTTCTAATGGAGAAGTTTGGATCCTATTACGTTATTTCATTAATTACATCAGCTGAGCTCACAGCACGGCCCTGCTGATTGCAAATGTATATGAAGTAGTCTAGAACAAGTACTTAGTGCTGCCAAACATTAGTACTACCTTCACTGTTGGATGTGTGAAGGTAGTACTGAACAGGCTTAGCCTAGATGTTTATTTTCTTCTTACCTGAATAATTTCCCACCACTTTCCACTCTTCCATCAGCTTTAACCTAATTTTGGGTATCACTGAATCAATCTAAATAAATAAAAACATTCTTTGCTAAACTTGAATTAGGAAGGAGAGGTTGAAAATCAATGCCTGGCTGAACCATTTATATTGAATGATAAATAGCTCCCTAATAATGTCCATCCTGTTATTGGTTATAATTAATAACACATCCAGACCTAGCAACCACGGATGTAACAAGCAACAAATACACTCATTACATGAACAAGGGCACAACACTAACAACCCCAAGTCAAGAGAGCTGCACTAGATACAAAGAAAATGAAGACTATCATACAAATAAAAAAAAAAAACTACATGAAGCAGATATATCTGTCGGAAAACTGGTCTTAATATAATATACTTGGTGTTTCACTAATTTTATTAACATTTCATTTGGTACAGGGTGGACGGGAAGTCCCTTTACACTAATTACAAAATTCTTTTGATAGAGTGCAGCTTCCTTCTATGGATCTAAATTCATTAAATAAAGTTAAGGAAATGAATTAGAAAGTGGTGTTATAGAAGAAGAAGAGGAAGTCGAAGAGGATGAAAGGGGAGAAACAATACTGAGATTCTCAGTATTAAGAGATACTCTCTTAAATTCAGATCTCAATCTGAATTTATGAGAGCATTAAAAGATTTGAATGGCAGAAAGGCTCCTGGAATAGACAGAATACCTGCAGAATTACTGCGCAGTGCAGGTGAGGAAGAGATAGATTATACAAACTTGTGTGTAATATTTACAAAAAAAAGGAAAAGTTCCGTCAAGACTTCAAAAAGAGTGTTATTATCATGATACCAAAGATAACAGGAGCGGATAAATGTGAAGAATACAGAACAATTAGCTTAACTATTCATGCATCAAAAATCTTAACTAGAATTCTGTACAGAACAACTGAGAGGAGAGTGGAAAAAGTATTAGGAGAAGACTGATTCAGTTTCAGGAAAAGTATAGGAACAAAGGAAGCAATTTTAGCATTCAGATTAATAGTAGAAGATTAAAGAAAAAAAAACTTACATACTTGGCATTTGCAGACTTAGAAAAGGCATTTGATAACATAGACTGGAATAAAATGTTCAGTATTTTAACAAATTTAGGGTTCAAGTATTGAGACAGAAGAACAATTGCTAACATTTACAAGAACCAAATTGCAATGGCAATTATCGAAGAACATAAGAAATAAACAGTAATAAAAAAGGGAGTCCGACAAGGATGTTCTCTATCCTAATTACTTTTTAATCTTTACATTGAACTGGTAGTTAAGGATGGTAAAGAACAATTTAGATTCGGAGGAACAGTACAAGGTGAAAAGATAAAGATGCTACAATTTGCTGATATAGAGATTCTAGGTATGAGTAAAAAACGATTAAGAAGAAACAATGAACAGCATGAATGAAGTCCAATGCAAGAACTACTGCATGAAAATACACAAGAACACAACAAAGGTAATGAAATGTAGTAGAAATAATGATAATGGACCACTGAATGTAAAAATAGGAAGAGAAAAGATTACGGAGTTAAAAGAATTTTATTATTTGGGAAGTAGAATTACTAAAGATGGACGAAGCAGTAGCGATATAAAATGGCGATAGCACAGGCGAAATGAGCCTTCAGTCAGAAATATAATTTGTTTACATCAAAAATTAATTTAAATGTCAGGAAAACACTTTTGAAAGTATATGTTTGGTGCGTAGCTTAGTATGGAAATGAAACTTGGACGATCAGAGTACCTGAGAAGAAAAGTTTAGAAGCTTTTGAAATGCGGTGCTATAGGAGAATGTTAAAAATCAGATTGGTGGATAAAGTGACAAATGAAGAGGTGTTGCGGCAAATTGATGAAGAAAGAAGCATTTGGAAAAATATACTTAAATGAAAAGACAGACTTATAGGTCACATATTAAGGCCTCATGGAATAGTTGCTTTAATATTGGAGGAAGAGATAGAAGGAAAAGATTGTGCAGGCAGGCAATATTTGGAATATGTAAAACAAATTGTTAGGGATGTAGTAGGGGGTAAACCGAAACGAAACAACTAGCACTAGATAGGGAATCTTGGAGAGCTACATCAAATCAATCAAGTGACTGAAGACAAAAAAAAAAAACAGAGTACTTAATAAAGTCTTTAAATAAACCCAAAAAGGGAAATACTTTGAATACTTTAATGTGTATCACTGATATCCATATTATATAATAATAAGACTTAACCATTTAAATGAGAAAAAAATATGACAAAATACACATAAATATGAAGTCAGTTTTAATAATCTGAGCTACAACAAAACAAAAAAATCTATAAGATACAGACTGTAAAATTATATAAGAAAATACCTATCGGTGTGTGGGAACTCCAGAATAACAAGGAACGAGGATGATTAATTCTGTTAGTTCCACTGCTTAATCCCAAAGTGCTGCAATATGATGAAAAGCTGTTACTACTAGCGAGCGTAGTTCTGTTCAAAGCGGTTCCAGTAGAGCTCACACTACAAATACTACCAAGCAGAGATAGTGAAGTATTACTTGATGAATGAGAAGCATTACTCATATTATCAAAAACAGACATCCTTTCAATTGAAGAATTACTACTAGTAACTCTACGGCTAAGCATTGAATTAATTGACTGGAAAGCACATTCCTCATAGTCTCTCTGATTGTCTTGATTGTATCGTGTAGAAAATTTTGAAACCCATTGTGTTCTTGGTATAGCACATCTACACATAAAAATTTTGTTTTAGTGATGCATACATGTAAACAAGAATAAAATTATCTACATTTAGAATTATAATTATACCATTTCTATCGTTAAATAAATAATTTACTTTAATAGAGTTAATGATATTTAACTTACTAATTCTATTAACTTATTTATAATAAATATTATATTTATTTAAATATTTAACTTAATAATTTTAACAATTATTATTAATCCTTTCATCGGTTTATTCAACTTCATCATTACTATTTATTGCTCTTCTTTTGTAAATTTATTCAACTTTTGTTTTTAGTTAGCAAAAATAATACTAATAAGTTTTTGACATGTGCTCCCACCCTGTGCCGAATTATGAAATATGACATTGTCCAGTCACATTAATTTTGTTTCTTATATTCTTACCATCCAGTGATGTTTCAGTTTTGTTTTAAGTGTAAAGAAAAAAAGAGTTTTCTTGTTTAACATATAGTAATTAAGTATTTTATATTCCTTTAATTTAATTTTTTAATATTTTTATAAATTTGTTTACGTGCTAAACGGTTTTTTCTGTTTTCTTAGTCTAGATAATATGAAAACTGTATGTTTTATTTTATTTCAAATTACATAAACCCATCAGAAATGTTATTAATGATAATACTTAATTAGTTTAACATTTCTTTGAACAAATTCATTGTCAATAATATTAAAATCAGTAGGAATAGTCATATCTCTCGCTTTTGTCATCAGTCATTTGACTGGTTTGATGCAGCTCTCCAATATTCCCTATCTAGTGCTAGTCGTTTCATTTCCGTATACCCCCTACATCCTAAATCCCTAACAATTTGTTTTACATATTCCAAACATGGCCTGCCTACACAATTTTTTCCTTCTACCTGTCCCTCCAATATTAAAGCGACTATTCCAGGATGCCTTAGTATGTGGCCTATAAGTCTGTTTCTTCTTTTAACTATATTTTTCCAAATGCTTCTTTCTTCATCTATTTGCCGCAATACCTCTTCATTTGTCACTTTATCCACCCATCTGATTTTTAACATTCTCCTATAGCACCGCATTTCAAAAGCTTCTAATCTTTTCTTCTCAGATACTCCGATTGTCCAGTTTCACTTCCATATAAAGCAACACTCCAAACATATACTTTCAAAAATCTTTTCCTGACGTTTAAATTAATTTTTGATGTAAACAAATTATATTTCTGACTGAAGGCTCATTTCGCCTGTGCTATTCGCCATTTTATATCGCTCCTGCTTCGTCCATCTTTCGTAATTCTACTTCCCAAATAACAAATTCTTCTACCTCCATAATCTTTTTTCCTCCTATTTTCACATTCAGTAGTCCATCTTTGTTATTTCTACTAAATTTCATTCATTTCGTTTTGTTCTTGTTTATTTTCACGTGATAGTTCTTCCTACGGCATCCTACGTTCATTGTTTCTTCTAAATCCTTTTTACTCTCAGCTAGAATTACTATATCATCAGCAAATCGTAGCATCTTCATCTTTTCACCTTGTACTGTTACTCCAAATCTAAATTATTCTTTAACTTCATTAACTGCTAGTTCCATGTAAAGATTAAAAAGTAACGGGGATAGGGAACAACCTTGTTGGACTCCCTTTCTTATTATGGCTTCTTTCTTATTTTCTTCAATTATTACTGTTGCTGTTTGGTTCCTGTAAATGTTAGCAATTGTTCTTCTAACTCTGTATTTGAACCCTAATTTTTTAAAATGCTGAATATTTTATTCCAGTCTACGTTATCGAATGCCTTTTCTAGGTCTATAAATGCGAAGTATGTTGGTTTGCTTTTATTTAATCTTCCTTCAACTATTAATCTGAGGCCTAAAATTGCTTCCATTGTCCCTATACTTTTCCTGAAACCAAACTGGTCTTCTCCCAACACTTCTTCTACTCTCCTCTCAATTCTTCTATATAGAATTCTAGTTAAGATTTTTGATGCATGACTAGTTAAACTAATTGTTCTGTATTCTTCACATTTATCTGCTCCTGCTTTCTTTGGTATCATGACTATAACACTTTTTTTGAAGTCTGACAGAACTTCCCCTTTTTCATAAATATTACACACCAGTTTGTATAATCTATCAATTGCTTCTTCACCTGCACTACGCAGTAATTCTACAGGTATTCCGTCTATTCCAGGAGCCTTTCTGTCGTTCAAATCTTTTAATGCTCTCTTAAATTCAGATCTCAGTATTGTTTCTCCCATTTCATCCTCTTCAACTTCCTCTTCTTCCTCTATAACACCATTTTCTAATCCTCCGTATGACTCTTCAACATATTCCACCCACCTATCGACTTTACCTTTCGTATAATAAATTGGTGTACCATCTTTGTTTAACACATTATTAGATTTTAATTTATGTACCCCAAAATTTTCCTTAACTTTTCTGAATGCTCTGTCTATTTTACCAATGTTTATTTCTCTTTCCTCTTCTGAACACTTTTCTTTAATCCACTTTTCGTTTGCTAGTTTGGACTTCCTGTTTATAGTATTTCTTAATTGTCGATAGTTCCTTTTACTTTCTTCATCACTAGCATTCTTATATTTTCTACATTCATCCTTCAGCTGCAATATATCATCTGAAACCCAAGGTTTTCTACCAGTTCTCTTTGTTCCGCCTAAGTTCGCTTCTGCTGATTTAAGAATTTCATTTTTAACATTCTCCCATTCTTCTTCTACATTTTCTACCTTATCTTTTTTACTCAGACCTCTTGTGATGTCCTCCTCAAAAATCTTCTTTACCTCCTCTTCCTCAAGCTTCTCTATATTCCACCGATTCATCTGAGACCTTTTCTTCAGGTTTTTAAACCCCAATCTACATTTCATTATCACTAAATTATGGTAGTTATCAATTCTGCTCCAGGGTAAGTTTTGCAGCCAACGAGTTAATTTCTAAATGTTTGCTTAACCATGATATAATCTATCTGATATCTTGCTGGTTTTGTCCAAGTGAATAATGAAGTGTATAATGTAGTGTGTCATAATGATTACTAAAAATTAAACAGTCTTACTTGCATTTAGAGTTAACTTATTAGAATCTACCCATACTTTTAATTCAGTAAGCTGTTTCAATTTATTAAAAACTTCAAACCAAGAATTTCCATAACATTATTGTAACTGTCATCAGCAAAAGTAAAATTTTACAATAAGAATTTTGTAGTTCAAATATACCATTAATATAAATAGTGAAGGCCCAAGAATGGTTCCCTAGGAAACACCAGTATTCAAATCTTATAAGTTGCATTTTATTCCATTAATTTTAACATATTTTCATCTATTCAACAGATAATTTTGAAGTAACTGAAGAGGTAAACCTTTGATACCCATTTTTTAGAGCTTTTCAATTAAAATTTTATGGTCTACATATTGAAGGCTTTAACTAGATCCAAAAATATAGCAGCTGTGGGTTTACTTTTGTCTAGATTATGGTAAATGATGTCAGATAAATCAGCAATAGTTCTAAGATCCTTTCTAAAACTATACTGTGAGAATATTATATTTATTAGGGAAATTCAAAATTCTATTATGTAATTTCTTTGTAAAGTTAGACAAGAGAGATAAGTCTATAATTTTCAGGATTAGTTTTATCGTTGGCTTTAAAAATTGGTTTAACCTCAGCCATTTTCAATTAATCTAAGAATATACCAGTATAGTAACAGAAATTGTATAAATACACTAAAGAATCAATAAATTTAATAATACTGCTAAATATGTTTATCACAGAAGTGCATCCCATCAATCCCACCGTATTTATTTTTCAATTTATTAATTATTCTCTTTATTTAATCATTTTTTACAAGTCTAAGATACATAGACTTAAAATTAGCTCTACTTTTACTCATATACTTTCTATTAATATTAATTTCTATTAAATTAATATTAATTTTTTTTCTCTTATCATATAATCTACATTACAAAAAAAGTTGTTGAAATAATCAGCTAAATTTTTATTAGTTTCAATCAGCTCATTACTTATAGGACATTTTAATTCATCGA
This sequence comes from Lycorma delicatula, assembly GCF_047948215.1. NCBI lineage: Eukaryota > Metazoa > Arthropoda > Insecta > Hemiptera > Fulgoridae > Lycorma > Lycorma delicatula. The sequence goes on from NC_134458.1 coordinate 21,938,452, forward strand.
TTTGTACAGGGAGATTCAAAGAAACGGGAAATTTAAAAAATTAAATAACGTTATTGAAACATGTTTTTTAGAAAATGAATTTTATTTCATGTAATTGTACAAATGTTGCCATTTTACGATACATACATTTTAGTTTATATTTTAAAGATGACATCTTCCTGGTGACCTCCTCTTCTATGTAAACACTCACGAAGTCTCTTCGTTAAATTGTTCATGGTTTGACGTAACATCTCAACTGGAATTTCCGCAATTGCTTCTCGGATCTTTGCCTTCAGTTCTTCCATTGTAGCAGGTCAACTGTGGAACACTTTGCTTTTAAGGTGACCCCACAAAAAGTAATCGCAAGCTGAGAGATCAGGCGTTCTGGGAGGCCATCTAATGTCACCATTTCGTGAAATGACACGTCCAAACAATCGGCGTACAGCTGCCATCGATATTCGCGCAGTATGTGGCGTTGCTCCGTCTTGTTGAAACCAGGCTGTGTTAAGAATCGGTGGAAATCTCTTTTGTTGTTCCACAACAAAGATTTCAAGCACGGCTACGTAACGAGCCGATGTCACTGTAATCGCAAGACCGTTGTCATCCTCAAAAAAATAAGGGCCTATAACACGGTAAGATGACATAGCACACCACACGGTCACTTTCTGGCTGTGCAACAGACGCTGGTGTAGCTGCGTAGGAGTTTCTTGGGCCCAGTATCTGAAATTTTGCTTGTTAACAAATCCACTGAGGTGGAAATGTGC